>NW_022987739.1:2246764-2266764 GCF_902827165.1 Trematomus bernacchii | reverse complement strand
AGTTTGACCTTCCTGACGGGGGGGCGGACGTAGAGCAGAAGGTTCTCCTGCCGGCAGACACCCAGCTACCCACACTGGACACAAAAAACACCCCTGAGCGATGGTAGGAGATGCTCTATTTATTTAAAAAAGAAATGTAATCAGGCTTTCTGGATCTCATGTTTGTCATGTGTTTTGTTTGAATTTGAAAGTGTAACAATGGTGTTATTATTATTGTTTCTTTCTGTCAAAAAAACCTGTAAAAGGCAAATATCTTTCCCTCAACATTTCTACTCTGTCTATAGCCCGATCTCATTATTCCTTCAAACAGTAAATAATAATATCAACAGGTGGTTTTAACAGGTTGATATTGTTCAGTGAAATAATCAGGTTTATCACCAGGTAGGTTGACACGTACGAGGAATTTGACTTGATGTCATGGTGCATATGTAAAAGTAAAAAAACAACAAAAAAAACAGAAAGAGAACTATAATAACTTTTAAAAAATATTATAAATAATAAAAAATAATTTATAAAATATAGAAGTATTTACATAAAAATAGAATGGAATAAAATATGGAATAACATTTGGCAGTAATAAAAAAAAAAGGAATAACAGATAACAGATATTATTACATGGCTTAGTTGAATACTCTATTCTGATTGGTCAATTCAGAACACGTGACACGTTGTTAATCCAGAACAGACAGACCGCTGTCAAGCACTTATTGACCGTTGTTAAGGACGCTCACATCTGCACAAAGAAGTCCGTTCGATTGAACTGTATACAGATCAAGTGTTCAAGTGTCTTAGATGATGTCATAATACAGTTTGTCCTGTTTTCTTTTGGTCCACAGAGACGCTGACTGAGTGAAGCCATACTCGCCTCCAAATTGTACATTATTTGTGAATATGCTAGTGAATGGAAAGAGAAGAGAGACTTGGGACGGGTGCAGCCTGAGAGGAAGAGATAATGGAGTCTGGAGAGTGTGTGTGTGTTTAGGAATGAAGTGTGTGTGGATGCATCTATACATGTGTGTGTGTGGTTGTGTGTGAAAGCTATTAGGATAGTGTCCTCCAGACTGTTGTTGTTCTTCCCGCAGACTCCTGGTCACCAATAGGCACCATAGCATCTTTGTTATTCACTGTATTGCCGTTATAATCACTAGAATAAATAATCAAGTATTTATGTTTGTAATTACACCTGACTTTAAGCAAAAAATATTTTGTTATATTTTCTATCTGTGGTATTTATTTGTAGCTAGATGTCATATCATTTTTATTATATTCTATTGTCAACGCCCCTCCCATACTCTCTGCCCTACATTCAAAAGACATGTGCTGTCAAAGGCTTTTACCTTCTTCCATAGCAAGCTTTAACCCAATTATTGAAATGTTTGATGAAATTCCTGTGCTGGTATCCTGCTGCTGGAAGAAGACATATGCTAACCATATGCTTCACCGAAACATAAGCTCAAATGTTTTTCAGTTTAAAGATTAGTTTGGGCTTCTTGCCTTTTGTCATACAGCGCAGCACAGATCGACACATAACGACAGAGAAGGCGACATGACACAACCCTCTGTGCGACACAAACTGGTCGTACGCAGACACACATCAACATTTACTCTCAAGTCACTCTCTCTTTCTACCTTGAGATTTGATTGTACAGTTCATAAGCTATTTTGTTTTTGTTCCATTTTGATTCGTGAAGCAATCAACTTAAAAAAAGAAATCAAGAATGAAGTTTTGAATCTCTGTAAATTGACCAAATTTGATTAAATGTAGCCCCGATTCATAACAAAAATGTGCTTTTTAAGACAAACGAGAATAAAATTTGTATACAATCCAAAGCTGTGGTTTATTTGAGTTTTTTGTATGAATGTCATGGTAATATAAATAATGTATTTACTCATTATGTGGCACCTGAGTTTATGATATGACTTTAGCACATCGTTACGCACCTATTCCTCCTTTAAAGTGTGCGAGTACTTTGTTTAACTCTGCATATGCAGTGGAAGTATTAATATTTAAATACTATTCTGACATACTTGACTTGGGTATTTCCATTATATGCTGGAATTTCTTCTACTCCACTACATTTCGGGGGCAAATATGGCACCTTTTACTTCAAAACATAATTATAACTTCATAGGTACTTTGTACATACAAACCCATAATGTGCTTATATAACATGATGCAGTGGTGTACTACTAATAAACACAGTATTTGTATTTGAAATTGACAATACAACATTAAAAGATGACATGCTGGTGATAAAAACGGAATAATAGTAATCTTAAGTGCATTTTTTCTAATAATAACAACTCTTAAGACCACAGTTTTCGTAGTTGTACTTAAAGGATCTGGGTACTTGTTCCACCTCTGAGCACATACATGTATTTGATGCACTAGCAGAAATCTGTATGAAAGCTGCGTCGCTCCATTTCCTTTGAAAGGCTAGTTAAGTCTGGAGATGATTTCCTGTCAGCGGTGAGCTGTATTACGGCTGCTTTGATAGCTGACTCTGTGACCCCTGCATGCTTCTGTGTTGGAGACAGAGACGCTGTACATGTGTGTATCAGATCGTACATGTGTGGATCAGATCATACCCACATCTCCAGGTCGATGTGCTCCGAACTAAATGTGTTTTTGTAGCTGCTAACAACAGATTCAGGTTACCAAAGCAGCAGCCAGGAGAGACTTAGAGCCTGTTAAAGTTTAATGTTCGTTTTCTCCACATGTCACTTGTCGACCCTCTCGGTTTTCTGTGGCCTCTGGCTTGATCGGGCCTTTAAATGAGTCCTTCAAATCCCAACTACAAATCATCACTCAGATTAGAGGAGATCAAAGAGGGCTCAACTGTAGCTGCATCTGGGGGATCAGTCTGACCTTAAGGTGAAGGTGAAGAAAGAGGGCTGTATGATGACAATTCAATGAGTGACAATAAAGGTATGGCCTGCTCACAGTGTGCTGCACTTTCATCTGCATCTTATGTGTGTGTTTGAGGGGGAAAAACAGCGTGCATTTTCAAACCAGGAAATATTACAAATACACCCCATACATTCAGCCATAAATGAAGCACAAAATACACAAATGAACCTAAAAAAGAGCATAATAGGACCCCTTTAAAGTGGACCTATCATGCTATATTTTAATAATATAGTGTAGGACCATACCTATATAAGGCATATTTATACTTTTGTTTTTCAAAATACCAAACAGATCATGCATTTTAGCCATGCCTCATTTCGCTCAATTTGACGTCAGGACAGTGTTCAAATCTGGATCAGTTTTTATCAGATCCGTTGCAGCCCCTTTTTTAGAGATTTGGGTATGGAGGAAAATAGAGAGGGTTGTGTTTTCTGACACTTGGTGAGTTCCCTGGAACACCGGGGACACATATTCATGTATAAAAGACGTACAAAAGTGCATTTTGCATGATAGGTCCCCTTTAAGGTCAAATGTAATGCAAAAGTTTGAAGACTATACCCAAGCTGATGCAGGATAGCAGAATACATATTTAATTTAAAGTCTTTTCAGACAATTAATTGTATTTGTATTTAATATTACTATTTATTTGTAGAAGTATTTTATATATTCTTGAGGAATAATTTGATCATATTTGGCTTTTGATGGTGCAAGACCATAGACTGTATATGTGCAAGACGATACTTTTTCTTCTACTTCCATATTTGATTGATAATTTTATGAAATGTGCTGTTTTTTGTTTGTTCTGTTTATGTGGCTATAGTGTGAACATGTGACTGTATGTGCATAGACCCGAGGGAGAATCTCTTATGCTGCTGCTAACAAAGACACAGTCCTGACATGATGCAGTGTAGGATTCACCCCCTCCAGTCTAAAAGTAAAACCTGGTTCCTGTAGTGACCAAACACCAGCAGTGCAGGGGTCCAAATGTCTGCAGCAGTCTCCGTGGCAACTGCATGCATGGCTGAAGAGTGATATTGCGTCTCCACAGTGCGATGAGCAGAAAGGGTGAAAAGGGAGAGGACGAGGGAGAGGAGGGATCTTGGTTTCATGGAGTGCAGGGAGAGCTAGCGTTACATGAGGGTGAATCGGAGTGATGACATTGTTCCTGAGCACCAGCTGAGTGCACCTATACATCACCCTCTGTGGAGGAAGGGCTATTCACCCCAGGTGGACAAAGGGAGGGCAGATAGATAAAACCCTTTCCAGTGGAGAGTCCGCTCTGCTGTTGACACTGATATTTATTAAAGAGCTCAGGTTTCCTCTTTGTTTCAGAGGAAATTAGGGATTGATTGTGGAGGATCCAGGGTTTCACTGTCAGAGAGGCCCCACTCCTGGAGGAACAATACTTAAGATATGTGAAGGTTGACACTCCTCTAATAATATCATTATCTAGTATGCAGCTAGCTTCAGATCTGGCCTAAAAATGGGAATTATCTGTGGCAAGGTGCAAAGAAAAGGGACTTTTTAAGCCAGCTTTGTGACGGACATTCTGTCTGAATGTTTTGGTAGCAGTGCATCCATTGAGGGAACTACAGAGAGACACATGGAGAAGAAATACCCACTAATAGCAGGAAGAGAAAAAGGTAAGTTCATTAATAGAAGCTACTGTTACTGATTATGTGTGTAAAACTGTAGACATATAAGTAGCTATGTTTAATATCATTTGGTATTTGTCTGTCACTTCTACGAAGAGATACATGGAGAAACAATACCCAGTAAAAGCAGCTACTTAAAGGCATGAATATCTATATTCATGATGTGAAGGGGGGACATTGAGTTGAGCAGAGCAGAGGACTTCTCAGTCTGCAGACCTGCCTGGACTCGCTCTTTCTAGGAATTGTTGTTCCACTTTCCCTGCTTGTGCACATGTCACTAAACTTGTAAGCCGATGTAACACTTAGCTCAGGGATGTGTCTCTATGCTGCCTGCATCCTGTTCACTGGCTGTTTATCTGACAAACATACAACGATAAGAGAATGACTCGAAGCAGAATGATGATGCAGGTCATTAGGACTTCTTAACTGAAGTTTATCTAATGTTTTAAATTTGATCAAATTCCATAAATATGCAACTTTTATGGACATATCATTTTTATTTTAAAGTGTATGGGGCTGAAATACACTACTTCTATACGGCACGAAAAGCGGCCGAAGCCCAGATAGTTTTAGGCAAAACGTTTTTCCACTTGAATCTTCTTGACTGCACAATGATGTCATTAATGAACATTGTTATAGTGTGTGTAGGAGGTTCGCTGACGTGTCCCCATGTCTCTGTAGGGCCGGGGCCCGGGCGATACGGGCTCCCTCCCACCATTGGGTTTATGGGCCATGACTTCACCAAGTCCACCAGCCCCGCCTACTCCTTCCATGGCAGGATGAGTGACACCAGTGAGCTTTTAAAATCTCTTTCTCTGACTTTTACATTATCATGTTACATAGCTGCAGAGAAAACGTTCAATATGTGTGTGAATAAATGCTTTTAGTGTCAGTAAGAACATTGATGCCAAAGATATAGATCTTGTCACAAACATTATAATTTTAGAAACAGACATTTGTTTGAGGAGACTTATCTAATGGATGTTATCTTTTTTAAGTTATGACTCAAATACATAACTTTAGCCAAGTCAAAGTAAACATCCTAATTGTTGTAATGTATAATGAGAGCCAGTAGGGGGAGACAAAACCTCACAATTCTATAGTTATTCATCACATAACGGTTATGGGCTGTTCTTTAGACCAATGCATGATACAACTAGGCTGACAGAGTTTATAATATATTCAATGATAAATGTTTTTTGTTTTATTTTGCAGTGTATTGTGTCGACTCAAGTCCAGGGCCGCAGTACCGCGTTGATGCAAAAATCACCCGCTTTGGGAGGGACGGCACGCCTGCTTACTCCATGCTGGGCCGATCCAAGGCACAGAGTAAGTGTTCCTCTTTATCAACGTAAAATAACTTTTATTCTGAATTCACATTGTTTCAAACTCATTTTAGGGCTATGAAATATATTGATATTTTGATTTGAGAAAAGATAATGCCGTAGATTTCTTGTAACATGGCAAAAGTGCAGTGCAGTACAAATGTTTTTTTATTTTATTTTACCACTGTTCTAGCCATTTTATAATGTACCTTAACATCCACATTACTGACTTTTGTTTATCAAAAATGTAAGTGTAAATATTTGATACCAATATCAATATTTAGGTATTCTCTCAAAGAATATAGTGGTCTTTAATTCATGGGTTGTATAATGATGCAGACCAAACTAACTGCTCCATCATTTTTGAAAGGATGAACCCTTGAACAAAGCATTTGTTTTGGACACTGCTCTACAGATCCAGTGTCAGCTGTTCTAACTGTAAATCTGAACCACTCTAATTAAACACACTCCACCATATGTTTGTATTAACAAACCGTTTTTCTGTTCACTAGAGGAGCTTTTCCAGACACCTGGCCCAGGAGCATACAGCCCTGAGAAAACCCCCCCATGCAACCTGCAGCGCAGACCCCCCTCCTACACCATGGGCTCCCGTACTCACTACCGGAGTGTGGACCCAGTACCGGCTCCGAACAAGTACTGTCTCCCTTCTCTCATGGGCCCTCAGGTCCCAAACAAGCAGGCGAGCGCAAGCTACACAATGTCAGGTAGTTACAGCGCAGGGGGGCCGTCAGTGGATCTAGCCCAGACCCCGGGGCCGTGCAGGTACAACAGCACAGACCCCAGTGTGTATCTGCCCAGACAGCCGGCCTTCTCCATGCTGGGACGCCACAGCTTACCTAAAGATGCCACCAAGAAACCCGGACCAGGAACTTATAATCCAGAGAAAGTGACGGTTCACAAGGCCCGGGCCCCTGCCTTCTCCCTGGGCGTCAGACACTCAGAGTTTGTTACTCCCCTGGTTGTCTATGTTTCTGACTGAACGTCTTCAGAGTGAAAGAAACATAACAACGTGATCTGGCAGAAAAATGAGCAAACATATGTGAAGAAGTACATTTAATTTTGTTCTTTCAGCAACAAAGAATGTGTCGAGTCAACCATGACTCACTTTCAACATTTAGAATATCTAGAAATAATATTATGTACATAACAAATATAAGTTTAAAGAACAGGGAAAACAAAGCTTTTAGGATAAAAAGTGGGCTTGAGGAAAAGGAAACCCTATGCCTGTAGGATACTCAGTAAATCATTGTATCGTAACAAAATGACATCAGAAAACATTTTTAAAAAATGTATTAAAATATACAATTGAGCGGCAAACCCCACCTTCATATTTTTTATAAGGTTATCACTCACAGTGGAATCAGGTTGCCTCTCATTACCTCTAAAAATTGAGGAAGTTGGAAAGGACAAAAAAACACAACACAACTAAGGGTTTGTACACGTTACATTAGAACATATGTAGATGTGTTTGTAGGAGACGTATGGTTCAAATACAATACAAATCAGCAAAGATGATAGCAGGCATTTAGAGATGGTTCCCATTTTAATCCTTTGGGAGAGGCCTTCTGAAAAGCAGTATGTGTGGCTCTGGAGAACAAAGCAAAGAAGAAGAATCTGTCAGCATGAGATACTGTACAGTACACAGAGCCATCTTTGGATAGTTCTCATCTTAATGCAGCACTCACATGCCGATGTAAAAAATGTTTAACGATAATTAATGTTTATTGTAATCCTTCCTCTACACCACATGGTCATGAAGAGATCTCATGTGGAAAACGTAGTCCTTAGTATACATGCCCTCTTAAGCCGAGTTAAAATAAGGCATCAGCTTTTCAAATTGGACAAAACAAGGAGGTACTTTCTAAACATACAGTCTTAAATACGAAATCCAATCTATGCACTTCCCTACACTCTTTCATTGCGGAGCTGCAGTGAAACTAAGACAAAGGGTTAGGGTAAAATATATATATAATAATACTGTTAAATTGTTAATATCCATTTTGATTAAACGTATTCAGACTGCCGAAAGTACCATAAAACAATGCATTTGCTTTAGCTGAACATTACAATGGACGGAACAAGGACTGAGGATTTTGACCTCTTGAAGTCACTCGGTTCTAACAACTAACAACTTTATGTCTTGCATTGTTGAAGCTAGGTTGCATTAACTAACTTTTTTTCAATATCATTTTTTAAATTAATTATCTTTCATAATTGCAATAGAGTGGCGAAGTCACGCCCATCTACTTCCGCCCCATGGGACCTTATTTCGGAAAAATAATGCATTGAAGTCAATGGAGAGAGAAAACGTATCTTTCGATCCTGTTTGAATTGTGCCATGAATTACACATATGATGTTTGTCAATCTTAAAAAATAATTTCCATGTCAAAAAAGTCAGTTTGTCGTAAAACTGTTGAAATATAAGACTAGGAAAAATACGTAACTAGAAAGACTACAAATCCCAGAGTCGCGTAAGTGATGTCACAATTGTTTTCCTCCACTAATTATAGCTAAGATCAGCGCCATATAGATATAATCTATCTATATGGCGCTGGCTAAGATAAGATAACTTTAACAAGATGCCTGTGTGCTTAGTACCAGGTTGTTATTATACCAGCAATGGGTCTTGCTCGTTCTTTCGCTTCCCGTCTGATGAAAGGACCAGGAGTGGCTTGATCAAGCTAGCTAGTAGCTAGCACGTTAGTTAGCATTACAGCCTTGTCATTTTGATTAGCCTTAACATGAAGTAACATTAAGTAACCCAACATGTTAAACAGTAAGAGTAGTAGTCATATTTCGTGAACCCTTTGAAGAGTACTGTCACCGGTGTGATCATTCTATAATGGCGCATTTCCACTACACGGTCGGCCTCGGCCACACTCGGTACGGCTTGGCCGCGTTGGGCCTTAACAGGGCCGACTCACTTCATGCTGCGCTTCCATTACAGTTTAGGAACTGGGGTAGTTACTATAGTAACGCAGTGTAGGCGGAGCCGTGACGTCATCTTCAATGAGAACTCCAGAAACACAACACAGCCGTTAGCTGTTAGCACTCAGAGCTCACAGCTCCTTATATATGTTCAGAAACTCGACAAAAGTTAAACAAGTACACACCACAGACTGCCTGTGTCATGGTGAATACAGTCGCTGCTTTATTTATGTCTGTATAGGCCGTTGTTGTGAGTGTGGACGGTCGGGGCATATACTGCGTTAGCTTAGCCAATCTCCATCTAGAAAAACACGAATTTTAAAAAGGTTTTTCGCCTGCCGTCTGTCTGCAGACTTGACAAAGCATTAATTCATGGTTTTTACTAACCGGTATCAGTATGTTGTTACTTCGGCATCATTTTGAAACGTGTATTACAATTAAATCACGGTCAAATATGTCCATCTTGTTGTAGTTCTAGCCCTCTTGCCAGCGCTCCTCTCTCTAGTTTAGCATACTCAGCCCGACTCAGCCCTGTTTGTTGGCCCCGATAGAACCACAATTTTCTAGGGCCAGAAAAGAGGGGAAAAAGTGGCCCCGCGCCGTGCCGCGCCGGAACGAGGCCTAGTGGAAGCACAACCAAAAAAGGGGACGGCACGACACGGCACGCTTAAAGCGAGCTACGCGCTGCAATGGAAATGCGCCATAATACACCATTTAAGCCCGGGGGAGAAATGCTAACGCTGACGCTAGCATCGGCGATCTTCTCTACTTCATGCTATCTGCACAAATGGTTGACATTAAACATTAAAAAGACCAGGCAGTTCAGAGAGAATCAAAGGAAGGCAGGCAGGCAGCTTTGCATGACATTCTTCAGGACGTGTTTCATTGTGGTGATAGTGAGGGTAGTCAATCGTTTTGTTGACAAGACAGTAGTGACGGCCATCTTGGTGACGTGTGTTGTTCTGTGAGACCAGAGATGTAGTTCATTGAGCGTTTTTTTTTACTTGTAAAATTATCTTTTAAATTGACAAACATCATATGTGTAATTCGTGGCACAATTCAAACGGGATCGAAAGATAATCTTTCTCTCTCCATTGACTTCAATACATAATTTTTCCGAAATAAGGTCCCATGGAGGTCCACCGGAAGGGGAGGGACTTCGCCACTCTATTGTACTTAGTCAAGTGTCATGACAATTAAACCTATGGACAGCTTGGCTGATTACAATAAGCAATAGCTTTGTCAATATGCATGTGGGCTTGTGAGCACTGTTTTAAGACAAAACCTGTAGAAATAAAAAACGTTGTTCCCAAATCCCCGTCCCCCCCGTCCCTTACCTGGCTTGTGGATCATGTAGTGAATCCAGCCCTGGCTCTGCTGCACCCCCAGTCCCCTCCACTCGTCTTCTGTCATCAGGTGGGAGGTGGGCACCAGTTTAGACAGCTGCTTTGGAAGCACCACATGTCTGTGGAAAGATAAAGGAACAGTCAGGAATTACCCACTATGGCTCAGAAAACACATTTAAGAACACAGTAAGTCAACTAAACCTTGAGGAAGACAATGTCCAGTACCTTCAATACAAAGACCACCAGTATCAGGGACAGTTTATCCCAAAGGCCCTACTGTTAAACTCCTGAGCTCTTAAGTGCCTTAATAACTGTCAAGCATTCATCTGTTTGCATTTCACATGTTTATTTAGTACTAAAACAAACAGTATTTTATCCTTGTACAGTATTTCATTTTACATTCTGTTTTTATCTCGTGTTATTCAATTTTACATGAATATAGCTTGCTTCTTATGCATTTACCAGTTCACTTCTTACGCATTTACCTGCACATTGGTCATTTGCAACATTCTTCTTGCACTATTTCTTGTTGTTTTATTGTTGGAGAAGCCTGGGACTTCAGAATTGCATTGCCATAACTACACTGTAGCTACTGTATAAATAACAATCAAACCTTTGAATCTATATTAGATAACGTTGTTCAAGGTTCTTTATTGTCAATCTGACATAGCTACAGAGTAATTATGTAGTTGAAAATCTTATGTCACAGGCTTCTCCAACAATGCAACATAATAACAATAAGAGCAATACAAAAAGAAAAATAGTTATAAAATAAAGTGATGATGTGGAATAGTGTAGTACAAGTCTATATAAAAGTTATTGGAATGATATATATATATTAGGTGTTGCTAGAGGCCTCAAAACTAGTCATGTTAAATGTGGTATTTTCTTTTTTTACATTGCAGCGTCAATGACGTCATCTCATAAACATTTTCAAAATAACTTTACGTTGACGTTTACAAGCAGTTAGCAGGCGTGTTAGAGTTCTATTAGCTAATTACTCAACTTAACTTAAAGCTAAGCTAAATACCATACTGACTTAAACGTTATAACCCAAGACAAAATGAAGTTGTCAGCACACGTTAACGTTTAATTGAGCCGTGCTAAGTAAGCTAACCTAACGACGTAACTCAGTTTTAGTTAACGGACGTTTGAAAACAACGTTAGCTAACGACAAACCACACATCTTTAACCATACCTGTACTCGAACTCCTCATCGGTGTACTTGTCAGAATAGTAAATTTGTTTTTTCGACATGTTCAGTTGATGATAGCAGACAAAACTGAAGCCCAAAAAACAGTTTTCAACCGGAGAGAAGACGCTAGGTCACTAAGAAAGTAACTAGTATTTTTTGCGAGCGCAACAAGCTGCTGTCATCTGCCGCTGTTTTCAGGAGACATTCAAACACCAACGGTTCCCCACACTCACCTGATTGGTCAAGGCAGCACCACGTGTACTTCGCATCTAAGAAGATCGCCTATTGAAAGAAAGATGAAGCACTCAGTCACCTTTTAACGAAGAAGCAAAGTTTGATGTTTAATTCCACGTACAATTAATTAAAATGATACATTTTGGCTTGTATGTTACGTTTTGGTTGTGTGGCATATTGTTAAAATCAGCACCAGGTGTTTGGAGGTAAGGTATTTGATGTATTTGAAAATGTTCCTGGTACTTTGCCAGCTATTTTTCTGAGAACGAAAATGGGTTTAACAAGAGCTCTTCGCTGCTTTATTCTCTCGACTAAAAATCGACTGGTACCAGGAAGAAACCGGAAATAACTGTAAAGTCTAAAACAATCTTTCCCCGTGAATTTCAATTGTGCATTACACGCGTTTGATTAGAAGCGTGTGATTTATTTACGGCCTCTATTTTAAAATGTTGTTTTTGGAGTCAAATCATGAGTAAAATACATGAAACTTAATTTTGGGTTCGTTTTTCCGGATACCGCATTGCATGATGGTATATTGTCGACTTTCTCTCACTGAACAAGCAAATAATAATATTTAGACTTAGTACACAAGTGTGTTTTCTATATTACAGTCATGTATTGTATTCATTCTGTATATCTCTTGAATTTGGACATTTCTATTTTTGCACCATCAGTTAGCATGGTATTCCTGTGTAATACTAGCCTGTGTCAGTCGTGTACAAATCATACTTACCTGGCAGGGGAGATACCATGATCATAAAGGTGGTTCTCCTTTGGTGAGGCTCGGCCATTGCACTCCGGCCAAGCTGACCCAGATGAATTTCTCAAATGTAGAAATCTCAACTGCACTATTTGTGGTAGTGGGGGACTGCGTTCGCGCTCTCCCCTGATAAATTGTGAAAGAAAAAGATTGTCCACAACATGGATGCACGATGTATCCCTCATGTGCTACCTCATCCATAATGGTGATGGCGAGATTAAGCCTTATGAAGTTTACCAGCCAATCTAAACTATTTTTCTTTTTAATATTTACTTGCACTATATTTGTCTGTTTATCTGTATTATTGTGTTGCACTGTTGGAGAAGCCTCAGCCTGTGACCTAAGATTTTCATCGACATAACTAAAGAACCTTGAATTGGTTCGCTAAAGGGTTTATCTCATGAGGCTTCATCATGGGCTTCATTTGAACACAAACCCTCCTGTTGGTCAAAGTGTGTAAAACAGGCAGATTTGACATCTCAACAGTGCTCTATCGGTATGAGATAGAGTCTATCTCTATGAGATAGAGTCTATATCATACCGAGTTCCAATGAGTAAAGCCTTAGAATAACTCTAAACAACGAACATACAATCATATTTTCATGTTAACAATATTGTATTTATTCCAGTTTAATGATTGTGATTGAAAAGCCTAAGGAGGCTGGTAAACATTGCAAAGAGGGATTTGTATTCTTTAATAATATTCGTAAACTTAACCATGTTGTAGCCTGAGAAAGGCTAAACCATATCAAATAATACATTTATTAATTACATTATCTCATTTAGCTGTAGCTTTTATAAAATTAAAAAAAAAAACGTATTGACCAGTCGTTGGACCAGGGACCCTGCGGTTGTGAGTCAACTGCTTTCCAGCTGAGCCACAGCCGAGAGTGAGTCTACCTGAAAACACTGGATGCTATTTATTCCTATATTTATTTATTTATTCATGTTTTATTCCTACATTTATTTATGCTTTTATTTATTTATACTTATGACATGTTCCGACCTCTATATAAGTGAGGGTCTGAGCTCTCTTAATTCCAACGTTTCACCGGGCTGTAGCCTACAGGAGGGGTAATATCGGTTTTACAGCCATGGGTAATATGGTGTGTCTTCTAT
Organism: Trematomus bernacchii; assembly: GCF_902827165.1. Lineage (NCBI taxonomy): Eukaryota > Metazoa > Chordata > Actinopteri > Perciformes > Nototheniidae > Trematomus > Trematomus bernacchii. Next base: position 2,253,269 of record NW_022987739.1, on the reverse strand, counting down.
ATTACATTCTTTATATCTCTTGAATTTGGACATTTCAATTCTTGCACCATCAGTTAGCATGGTATTCCTGTGTATCACTAGCCTGTGTCAGTCGTGTACAAATCATACTTACCTGGCAGGGGAGATACCATGATCACAAAGGTGGTTCTCCTTTGGTGAGACTCGGCCATTGCACTCCGGCCAAGCTGACCCAGATGAATTTCTCAAATGTAGAAATCTCAACTGCACTATTTGTGGTAGTGGGGGACTGCGTTCGCGCTCTCCCTTGATAATTTGTGAAAGAAAATAATTGTCCACATCATGGATGCACGATGTATCCCTCATGTGCTACCTCGTCCATAATGGTGATGGCGAGATTAAGCTTTATGAAGTTTACCAGCCAATCTAAACTATTTTTCTTTTTAATATTTACTTGCACTATATTTGTCTGTTTATCTGTATTATTGTGTTGCACTGTTGGAGAAGCCTCAGCCTGTGACCTAAGATTTTCATCGACATAACTAAAGAACCTTGAATTGGTTCGCTAAAGGGTTTATCCTTTATATATACAGTCTATGGGTTTATCTCATGAGGATTCATCATGGGCTTCATTTTAACACAAACCCCCCTGTTGGTCAAAGTGTGTAAAACAGGCAGATTTGACATCTCAACAGTGTGCTCTATCTCATACCGAGTTCCCAATGAGTAAAGCGTTAGAATAACTCTAAACAACGAACATACAATCATATTTTCACGTTAACAATATTGTATTTATTCCAGTTTAATGATTGTGATTGAAAAGCCTAAGGAGGCTGGTAAACATTGCAAAGAGGGATTTGTATTCTTTAATAATATTCGTAAACTTAACCATGTTGTAGCCTGAGAAAGGCTAAACCATATCAAATAATACATTTATTAACTACATTATCTCATTTAGCTGTAGCTTTTATAAAACATTTAAAAAAACGTATTGACTGACCAGTCGTTGGACCAGGGACCCTGCGGTTGTGAGTCATCTGCTTTCCAGCTGAGCCACAGCCCAGAGTGAGTCTACCTGAAAACACTGGATGCTATTTATTCCTATATTTATTCATTTATTTATTTATTCATGTTTTTATTCCTACATTTATTTATGCTTTTATTTTTTTATACTTATGACATGTTCCGACCTCTATATAAGTGAGGGTCTGAGCTCTCTTAATTCCATCGTGTCACCGGGCCCGGGTAGCCTACAGGAGGGGTAATATCGGTCTTACATCCATGGGTAATATGGTGTGTCTTCTATATACATTCTTTATATCTCTTGAATTTTGACATTTCAATTCTTGCACCATCAGTTAGCATGGTATTCCTGTGTATCAGTAGCCTGTGTCAGTCGTGTACAAATCATACTTACCTGGCAGGGGAGATACCATGATCACAAAGGTGGTTCTCCTTTGGTGAGGCTCGGCCATTGCACTCCGGCCAAGCTGACCCAGATGATTTTCTCAAATGTAGAAATCTCAACTGCACTATTTGTGGTAGTGGGGGACTGCGTTCGCGCTCTCCCCTGATAAATTGTGAAAGAAAATAATTGTCCACAACATGGATGTACGATGTATCCCTTAGTGATGGGAATTCCGGCTCTTCTTGGTGAGCCGGATCATTTGGCTCGGCTCACCAAGAAGAGCCGGCTCTTTCGGCTCCCAAACGGCTCTTCAGTTTACCACATATTATACCTTTTATAATTCAATCAAATGTAGCCCTGTTTTGACTAATGATTTATATGTGTACACATATCACTTAAATTATTCAATACATCCTTTGTACTGAAGTATTCAAAAGTAAAAATTACATGTTTAATATCAATTATTTGCTGTGGCCAATTGTTTTCATTGCATTTACAGACCCTTGTATCTCTCTGATACCACCCAATGAATGCACAGACTTGTTTGTAGAACCACGCTACACAAAGCAGATAGCAACACAAAAACTTAAGCATAGACATTTAAAAAAAGGGGCTACTGTATCGACATTTTAAAATTATATTTAAAGAAAGGGCCCTGACAAAACAGCAGGGCTCTATTTCAGTATTAACTATCGAAAAAAAGACAGCAACAGCTGACATCAAATCTTTGCTGAGCCCAAGGATAATCATAAATAAATAACATAGTGAAAATAAATATATTGCAATGCTCAGTACAGCAGCATCCAACCGTCTCTAATCATAAAAAAACATAATGCAAATAAATGTATTGCAATGCTCAAAACAGCAGCATCCAACAGTCTCTAATCCTTGGATATTACATGTCACTGCATGCATGCACGGAGCAGCTGTAGTGCGGAGATCATCATATCATTCTGTATTACTAAAAAAAAAAAAAAAAAAAAAAAAAAAAAAAAAAACGGCTCGTTCGCGGGCGCGAGCCGGCTCCCGTCGTTCACTCCAAAGAGCCGGCTCTTTGAGCCGGCTCGTTCGCGACCGACACATCACTAGTATCCCTCATGTGCAACCTCATCCATAATGGTGATGGCGAGATTAAGCTTTATGAAGTTTACCAGCCAATTTAAACTATTTTTCTTTTTGTATTTACTTTGTAATATTCACTTGCACTATATTTGTCTGTTTATCTGTATTATTGTGTTGCACTGTTGGAGAAGCCTCAGCCTGTGACCTAAGATTTTCATCGACATAACTAAAGAGCCTTGAATTGGTTCGCTAAAGGGTTTAACTCATGAGGCTTCATCATGGGCTTCATTTGAACACAAACCCTCCTGTTGGTCAAAGTGTGTAAAACAGGCAGATTTGACATCTCAACAGTGCTCTATCTACAGGGGCCGAGGAGGGCGGGCCATGGAACGGGCCGTCGTCAGTGGGCCGCAGGAGAGGGTCGCGTCGTGGGGACAGGCGTGAAACACCCGGAGGTCCCCAGCAGGGAGGAGCGCTGCCCGGCCGCAGGCGAAGGCACAGCGGCAGCGGGCACGAAGTCCTCGGGAGGAAGGAGCCGTGTCCCCGGGAGGAGGGAGACGTGGACAGGGGAGAGGCCAGACGGGGCGCCGTCGAGGCGAACCGTGAGCCGCGGTTAGAGGAGAGGCCAGGCAGGGTCCCGAAGCGCGCCACCCGCGGGCCGATGAAGGCACGGGTGACGTTCGAAACCGCCGAGGCGAGGGAAGAGGCGAGACGGGGTCCAGAAGCGCGTCACCCACGGGCCGAAGCAGCTGCGTGTGGCGTCCGAAACCGCCGTCGAGGTGGTGATAACAGCGAGAGGGTCCACACGAGGCCGACCAGACATGGTCGAACCTCCTCTCAGGCACCAGAAAAAGCTCAAAAATGGTCGTCCCGTCCACGAAAAAAAACAGGTGGGCGAAATAGCGAGAGGATCCACGCGAGGCCGACCAGACTTGATCGAACCTCCTCTCCGGCACCACAAAAAAAACAAAAATAAAAATAAAAAAACAGTCGGATGTCAGCCGCTAGCTGCTGTGGCTAGCCGTTGTTAGCTGTTGCCAGCTGCTAGCCGTTAGCAGTCGTGGCTAGCTGATCTCGACGGCCGTTAGTCGCAGGCCGGACATGCAGCCGCATGTCCCGAACCAACCCGGCACGGTCGCGTACCGGCCCCATGGAAGGCTTGCCGTCCCCCAGAGCCGAAAAGCCGTGGAAATGGCGAGCGTCGTCCGCGTCCATTCCGTGGGGCGCACCGAGCCACAGTCCGAGCGCACGAGGCAGCTACGGAGGTCTCCAAAAATGAGTAGTATGAAGCTGCAGCCTCGGAGGAGGGTGCACTCTCAGGACCGCATGCACTCTCAGGACCGCATGCACTCTCAGGACCCTAGTTCTTTTGCAACATCGCCACCTAGTGAGCAGGAGACATGAATATGAACGACAACGCATAGAGTGTGAGTAGTGTGAAGTGCTTTTAAAGTTTTATTTGTTTAACATTAATAACAATTCCGGTGTCTTGAAATGAAGTGTGATTAGCTAACATTAACTATGATAGTCTTAAGGCAATACAAACAAACATCTGTTAGCTTATGATAGCTTCTAACAGTATTAAAGGCACTAAAAACAATTATTTGTTAGCTATAGCTTTCGGCAAAAGCTAATGCTAATAGCATTAGCTTCATTAGCATATTTGATTGTTTGTTTAATGAAACTGTAGCGTGGTCAGTTATTATGTCGGCCTATTCTGTAGGTTAGAATCTGTCGTGTCAGAATCTAACAATTAGGCCTAATTTATGTCTGTCTGTGAAAGTATTTCAAAATGTTCAGTTTGACCAATTAGGCTCTCTCTTTTTCAAGATGCATATTTCAATCCAAGAGGGGAGATCCTTGCCCGATTTACAACGATGCACTACATGTTGCAAAGTCTATAAAGTGTCTTTACTTCTGCCTTCTCCTATCCTAGTATTATGAAGTTGATTGACTAAGCGTAAGGTCAGCTAAATTAAGGAAGGTTTTGTTGTTTTTCTGTCTGAATTGTAATTTTCTTATGACATTCTACTTCAGGTGTCGTCAACTGGAATGTCTTCTCAGAGGGACACAAAAGGGAATTTCGGAAGGAATACCAAATTTCCAGGTGCTTTTACTGCGACAACCTTTATAAGGACGTTGGCACAGGCTACCGGGGAAGTGGACGGCGAGGAGTGTTGCAGGGTTTTTACTCAGAAGAGGGCTTCCCGGGGTACTGCAGCTGGAGCTGTTGTCTGGTGGTTGAGGGAACAGCAGACCCCGCCTCACCCCAGTGAAGAATCCACAGTGCCCAATAAATAAAAATGTATTCTGCACTGAAATTCCTCTCGTCAAATTGCATGTTTATCTTTTGCAGCCTGGTGCATAAACACACTAACAGTTGTTTTTGAGTAATCTAGCACCTCTTCAAAGACACATTTGATTTGATTTATTTCGAACGTGTAATACAATAAAAAATATATATATATAATAATGAAATGAAACAAGAGAATTATGATACTGTAGAAACATAAGCAGTATCAAATTGATTCAAAGGAGTTTACACTTATTTAACCCCACCCCTTCTCCCAAAAACTAAATTAACAGTTTTCTTTTAACAAAATATACATCTAAATGTATGTCTACATACAATATACATTTACAATTATAAATAGATTATATCATTATTACTACAATATATATATATATATATATATTTATGTTGTATGTCAAATTTGATAAAGACAAATATAAAAGACTATCTTTTTACATCTGACATACAAAATACATTTGTTATTAAAAATCAAAAACATATTAACAACTTGTTGTTAATAATAATAATGTAATTTCAGTAAGAAAAACATATTTTCATGCATTTTTAGATGGTTAATAACAAGCATTACAATGTCTAAAGAGACTCGCAGTGTATGAGACTCAATACTCGCTGGTTGTACTTTTGCGGTCATCCAATCCGCTAGGTGGCGATGTTGCAAAACAACTAGGGTCCTGAGAGTGCATGCGGTCCTGAGAGTGCATGCGGTCCTGAGAGTGCACCCTCCTCCGAGGCTGCAGCTTCATACTATTGCCAAAAATCCCCGGCATCTCGAGAAAAGCTGTGCTTTTTGCCGTGTTCGATTCAGTCTCGGATCCTTCGCGAGACTTATGTCAGGGTCACCACTGTAGTGCCGAGAGAAGGGAGACGGAGGCGGTGCATCGGAGGTGCAAATCTCTCTTTATTGGGGAGCAGAAATCAACATGCTGTCGGGTCGAAGGCACAGGAGACAAGAGAAAGTGAAAGGGACACAGAGGGTGTTTCTCAATCGCGAGTACGCTTGCTTGGTAGCACATGTCTGCCGAGCATCTTGCTTCAGAAGCGAGTCAAGAACACTTCCTGGCATTCGGAAAACGAAGTGTGGAACACGCTAGCAAGTGTGCAGGTGTGCGTCATATGAGAGGCCCCGCCTTACATTTTCCGCCACAGATTTGGGGAAATTGGTCCGTGCGCAAAGCATTGTGGGGATTTTAAGACCGCGGAGTCTACTCATGTGCAGCCTCGATATTTCTCCAAACGGAGTACGCCGGGCTCGGTAGATTTCCAAGTATGCTGGAGATTGGAACAGTACTTCGGCGGCACTCGATGACGTAGTATGCTTGAAATAGTGGCTCTGAAGCAGCTTTACTCGCGATTGAGAAACACCCACACACTGTAGGTACCCCGGAGGTACCGTCAACATATATGTCCGGGCGGAAACAATACCCCCAACCTGTAGTTCCATGCGTGAATTATGTACCCTAAATAGTGGTCACTACAATACAATCATATTTTCATGTTAACAATATTGTATTCATTCCAGTTCAATGATTGTGATTGAAAAGCCTAAGGAGGCTGGTAAACATTGCAAAGAGGGATTTGTATTCCTTAATAATATTCGTAAACTTAAAGGTAGGGTAGGTAAGTTTGAGAAACCGGCTCGAGATACACTTTTTGTTATATTCCATGGAATGCTCTTAACATCCCGATAGCAATGAATATCTTAAGTGCTTTGACAAAAAATCCATTAAAAAATGTCATCTGTGGAAGCCGTAGTACTGTAAAAA
>NW_022987739.1:2214264-2241764 GCF_902827165.1 Trematomus bernacchii | reverse complement strand
GGCGAGGGGCTGGGGAATACATAATCCAGATAGATGGCTTGGTAGAGACTGCGTCAGGGCGGGGAAGATAAACCTTGGAAATATGTGCACAGACTGAAGTGAGGAGCATTATTTTAGGGCAGAAAGTGGATCTAACGTATGTTTTATGTGGATCGTGGGAGTGGTCTTCGGGATTGTTTACATTTATAGGAGCCCATAACATGTTAACCATTAAATGTTATTTACAATCCGTGTGCATTGTGTATCACAATGTTAACTATAGTACAATTATTTGAGTAAGCTTGGATTATGTTTTTAAAATAGATCGCAAACTATTTTTTTGCTATCATGAAACTAAACCAGGCTGCAAAAAGAAATAGTTGGTTGTCCCACTAGAGAGTAGAAGAGATATGAAGAGATATCTCCATCTGTGTGAACATGACATGTGTTTACAAAGGGTTACCATCCCAGCCAGGCTGCTTGATGTCAATGTCAATGATCCCCCCACCCCCCCCGCCGCCTGTTCACCTCCACCCCTCTTTACTCTGCTCTTCCGCCTCTCCTCAAAACTAATGACATGACTCTTGATTAGCCCAGTCTGGGGCTCAAGCACGCTTTCTAATGGCATTATACAGGCACCATTCATTCGTATATTCAATTACATTAAGTCACAGTCACGTGCATCATGTGATGTGGACGGGGATGGGGGGTGGGTGGGGCCTAATGAAGACCTCTCCTCACCATGCAGGGCTTTCCTAGAGTCATAACAAGTGCTGCTTTATGTGTGATTGATATCTCAGTTGATTTGCAGACTGGTTATTGTTAAAGGGGCGCCACAATAATGTGATGTGACCTGCACTGAAAAACTGAAACGTTGACTATAAATAAATGTATGAGGTCAACACATTTCACATATATTAAGTTTAATAGTATAACACTAAGTTATACATACTATTTTTTACTTAAACTTAAAGGAGACCTATCATGCAAAATGCACTTTTGTACGTCTTTTATACATGAATATGTGTCCCCGGTGTTCCAGGGAACTCACCAAGTGTCAGAAAACACAACCCTCTCTATTTTCCTCCATACCCAAATCTCTAAAAAAGGGGCTGCAACGGATCTGATAAAAACTGATCCAGATTTGAACACTGTCCTGACGTCAGGACGGTGGCGCTACGGCTATTGGGCCAACTCCACCAATCAGGAGGAGACAGCCACGGCCATTGCCGTTCGAAAGCGCTGGAGACGATGTAGTACATATGCCAGGCCTGTAGATGGTGCTGTTCTCACAGAATCAGCCCTTGCAAAAACAGAGCTATAAATGGTCAAATTGAGCGAAATGAGGCATGGCTGAAATGCATGATCTGTTTGGTATTTTGAAAAAAAAAAAAAGTATAAATATGCCTTATATAGGTATGGTCCTACACTATATTATTCAAATATAGCATGATAGGTCCACTTTAATATCATTGCTTTCAACTAAACTAATACAGTTGTGTGAAATCTGTTGACTTCATTCATTTCATTCAAGTCAACGTTTCAGTTTTCTCACTGTGTGTAAGCTAATGATTGAGATCAGAATCAGAACACTTGTATTCGTCCCAAAGAGAGGAAATGCACATTTGTAACGGCAAGTAAAGAGTCAAAGATAGCCTAATTAAGAAGCATGCATTAACATATTTCAGATAAAAAGTAGAAATTACACAATTTACAGTTTAGAAAATACACATCCAGTAACAGTTTTGAGATATAGCAGCCTGGTAAAAGTATACAAGCTGGAAGTATATATTGCACAGCTATTTACAGTTTATATATACACAGTATTGCACATACAGTAAGTAGTATTGCACAACAGGGGTGTTATAGTCTTTGTTGCATTTCACAGCAGCTGAAGGAATGTTAAACGTGCACTGCATGCATTAGTGTCAAAGTGACAGTGGATTTCTGCTGCACTGTGCCTTTTTGAAGCAACATAGCTACCACAGCGCGCACAGCTCTCCCTCCTCTATTTCTGTTCTCCCTGACACACAGGCACTCCTCTGCTGGGAAAGACACAAATATGATTCTCAGTATTGGTTTTCTCCTCTGCACCGTGTCTTTGTTCACACGGCGTGTCATGCTCTGGGTCTGGCCTGCATCTGCCATCTCTTGACAGCCAGGATACTGCAGCACACAACGCGCTGCAGCTGCCAGCTATCATCAGGAGAGCTATCAAAACAGACTGCTATCTTTTTTATGCTGTTCTGTCACAATCTGGTGCACAATATTTACCAGCCCATTTATTCTGCATGGTAATGTGTTTGGTCCTTTCACGGTGCAACGAGTACATGTTGTTGCTCTGAAGAAGGAACTTTATTCCACAGTTTGAAAATGTTCTTTGGCAACATGAGATACAAACCAAACAGGCGTGCATGTACTGAATCAAATCTAATCATTCACCATCTACACACTATCCAGATACGTCCAGCTGTCCTCATCCGTCCATCATGCACCCATTCATCGAAACACAACGTACGTGCTTCACCAAACGTTTTTGAACAACGGGGATGCCAGTGTTATTAGATTTCCGAGGAATGCTTCTCGCAGTGTCCCTGTGGCAAAAGGAGTAGTGTCCAGGAGAATTGGCCCAAAGGAAGCGCGAGCAGATAGGGTGATAGAAGAAGGGATGTGTTTCATCAGCAGATGAGTGTGACAATGGAGGCATTGGCAAAGAGAGGGGAAGGGAAAAAAGAGAGACAATTTACTGATGGAAGACTTCCCCTCGTCTACAAATCTTGTTAAAAAGCGCTTTAAGCTCTCTGGCTCAAAGGTTGTTTTCTCTCTCTCTCTCTCTCTCTCTCTCTCTCTCTCTCTTTATGGCTGCCGTGTTCTGTCTGTTGCCGTCACTAACAATCCTGGAAGCTGCACTAAATACGGGAGTGACTGAGGCAAAGTACGGTTAGAGAGGATGTCAATTATGTATCACCAAATTAGCTTCACCAAGAGTTTATAAATCAATTCAAGATTTCAATTCAATAGGCTTTATTGGCATGGCACGCGTTACCCTCAGCACTTTTACAATTATCAACAACATTGAATTAAATGAACAAAATGGGAAAAACAAAGTGAATATAATATGAATAAAATAGATTATAAAATAAGTTCTCAAACAGGTGAAACATAGAATAAGGGGTCACTAATACCTTCCATAACTAATGATAACAATAATAGTGTGATTAATTAATTAATTTTGTTTTATTTTTTAATGAAGACAGTATGGGGCATAGTCAGAAAGTACGTTTTAATCAGTTCCTGGAAATATGGAAATATTCCGTATAGATATTTCATGAAAACGGCAGGTAATCTGAAATAGAAATGCAAAGTCATACATGTTGCTCACCCTCCATCTTGTCATGTAAACGTCACATATGCAAACTACTTTTTAATTGAAGTCCAAGACATCTTATCATGCATTGATTGAGTCCACAGAAATCACTCCCATCCCTCAGCCTCCCCCCCCCCCCCCCCCCAGAGGCTTCAGAACCTGCAGGTTGTGTTTGATGTGGAGCTTTTAGTGCTGCTAATCTAGTCAAGGTGCTATTAGCACCCCAACCTGACAGCCATTAGGACGCTGCTCAGCTGCTGCTCCTCACCGGAGTCCTCCTGTAATGGCCTGTATGTGGATATGAGTTAGATCATGAGGCATTGTTGGGCATAGTCATGCGTACTAATAGAGTAATACTGCAGAAATGTCTTTGAAAGAAGATTTGTAATGCAACTGAAATGCTGTTTTGATCAATTTGCCTCGAAAATGCAACACTTGCTATAGCCTACATGTTATATGGTATATTTGATCATATAACATATCATATAGATGCTTATTTACTATGCTAATTCATACATTTTAAATGTTTGTGTTTCTTCTGTTTGCAGTACATGGGCTGTATTGAAGTACTGAAGTCAATGCGCGCCCTGGACTTCAACACGCGGACGCAGGTGACAAGGTACGCTGTTAACCCTCACTATTGGTAATGATGAGTCAGGACACTCTGATCCAAGATGTATAGCGTCAACTGAAGTATCAGCCACTATGTTATTAAATTACACTAACGCTAACGATGGAGTGTCAGCACTTTCTTGAAGTAAGAGTAAGAGGACTTGTGGAGAAATGCTGTGTTTCATTATCACAATATAGAAATCCTACAAGGTCACTCAAAATATTTCCAAGAAGGTGCAGTGAAAAGGAAATGCCAATGCAATCAAAAAAATCTAAACAAAGGTCACACGGTTTTCTGCAATGGCAGCAATGTAGTGTTGTGTGTCCCATGGAGACAAATAGATCCACTCTATATGTGCTCACTGACGCTACATGTATGTATAAAACTAGGCCTCAGGGTCTCAGTGTGACGGTGTCGTGTTGTTATGCCCTACATGTGATGTTATTGTTATAAAAGCCGGGCTCTTTGCAATCCTCTGCCTCATGGGAGGAGTGCACTGCCTCTCCGTCTCTCTCCCTCCTCTCTCTCCTCCACAATCGATGGGCAGTAATCGGAGCCTGCCGTGCAGCCAAGGCTTAAGTGCAGGGGGAGGAGGCTGCAGAAGATGGAGTGATGGAGATGGAGATCTATTATTGATGATGTTTACTAATGACTGTGGAAAGCTGCAGCGGGCCCCCCACGAACGCACCCTGCTGGATAGTGTCTGTGGTTGAAACTTACTGAGGAGGAGGGGGAGGAGGGGGAGGAGGAGAGTTAACAAACATTAGCAAAGTGAGAAACCATACTGAGCATTAGACCAAGTGTTATAGTGTAGTCATGATTGGGCCCTATTATGCACATTTTCAGGTTCATATCTGTATGTAGTGTCTCTACTGCCTGTGCTGCAGCACCTCTTTTCACCCTCTGTCTGAAACCAGAGCCCAGTCTTGCTCTGATTGGTTATCTGGCCGGCTCTGTTGTGATTGGTCAACCGCTTAGAGATGTCCCGCCCCTTATCACGTACAATGTGTTTGAGGGCTATCCAATAGAAGCGCGAGTGTTACATAGTGTTATGGAAGTAAACAAAGGAGTCCAATGGAGGCGTTTCAGGCAGGGGGGGGAGTGTGGGAGAGAAACTCCCTCTGGAGGGAACTCCAAAACAACAAAACATTTATAACACCACAGGATGGGAAAGGACATGTATGAATGGCAGCTTCCAAATTGCGCAGAGACGCTAACGACACGCAGTTTCTGATTCCTTAGGGAACATGGGACGGGCCATCTGTCCCACACGGCTACAAATCAATGATTCATTTGTCTAAGTGATCTAACACATTTTTAACATTCGTAACATCATTTGCTATAAGTTATTTTTTGCTGGGTGCAATTAATAAGCAGCATTTTTTTTCTCGCCTATAGCTGACTTGTACAAGTTCATTTTGTCCTTGAAAACCACGACAACACATTCAGTGTGTGTCAGAATTTCAAAAATGCCCTTCAAATCGAGGAAGGTGCGTTTTCCCAACAGTACCCTCTGTGTCCGGGTGTTAAACAGCAACACCAGGGATAATGAGGCCTGGCATTTTATGGCAGGGAAGATAACGAGTCTGCAGACAAAAACAACAACAGCCCATCCCTCTCCTCCTCCTGCCTTTGCCCTCTCATCAGCATGAGTCATTGTGGTGTTTTCAAAAATCCCTGAGAAGACCTTTACTGGAGATGGGGCCCGGTATGCTGCTTTTTAAATATTTACGAGCCACTTGATAGGGGCAGCTGGGTTCTTGACTGCTGTCCTCTCTGTCCCCTGGCAGCGAGCTCCAGCTTCAAATCCACATTATGCCTCCCGACCGCCATCAGACACACGGGGGACAGAGGCTTTAAACGCCCATTAGACGGCCATTCCAGGAGTTATAGCAGCTTCACTGCAAAGTTGTAAAAAAATCTGCCGAGAGAATAGCACTGTGGCAAATAAATGTGAGCTATGATGCCATAAAGAAGCGGTAGAAGGCTCTAGACATTTTATATTTGCCTCAAATTATAGTGTTTCTTCTTCCCTAATTTAACAGGAAGTTAAACAGGAGTTTGATAAACAACCACTGTGAATGACGGCTGGTGGTAAGAAGTTTAGTGCTTCTGAACAGACCTTTTTCCTGACCTTTGAACTGTGTTGGGTCTGTGACCTGTGACCTTAGCCCGAGGGAGGAACACACAGCTTCTGTTCATGTTTAACCTCAGGATTTACCATTTTTGTGTTGCGCAAGTTTTTTGTAGACTGAACAATGTTTTAAAGAGGCCCTATTACGCTTGTTGGGGTTTTCCCTTTCCTGTAGTTACATGGGTTTGTGTGCATGTAAATGGTCTGCAAACATTAAAATCTCTCCTACTGTACACATGTGACCTCCCTGAAATGCCTCCATTGGATTCCTTTATTTACTTCCTGAACATGTAACACTCCTGCTTCTATTGGCTAGTGCTTCAACCGATTGCACGTGATAGGCTAAGGGGCGGGACATCTCTAAACGGTTGACCAAACACAACAGAGCCGACCAGATAACCAATCTGAGCAGACAGGGCTCTGGTTTCAGACAGAGGGTGAAAGAGGTGCTGTAAACATGTCACAGTAGAGGGGCAAAATACTATGAACCTGAAAAAGAACAGAACATTCAAAGCAATACATATCAGTTGTACTCCTCACATTGTTGTCACTGGATTGTTAATATTTGGGTGTACAGTTAACAAGATACAGCTGATTTTTAATTTTGAGTGTCCTTCTAGCTATTAGTTTAGTAGTCAGTGTCTCCCACTCTAGTCTAACCTTTGACCTCTCTTCATTCCCTAATTAGAGAAGCCATCAACAGGCTGTGTGATACTGTGCCAGGCGGAAAAGGAGCATGGAGGAAGAAGGTTAGTAGTAAACTTTAATCTTATTCTCCACGTTTTATTATACTATACTAACTAAATACTAAATTGTTTAATTTATGCTAGAACTAGATGGGTTTAAGATACTGCTGTGGTCTTAAGACACTTAAAACTCTCTATCAGTAACTGCTTATTGTGCGATATCATTTCCACTGTATTCTTTTTTGGTTATTCCTCATGTAGACCACGAACAAAGCTCTCCAGACTGTGATGGGGAAGAGTAACCTGCGATTTGCCGGCATGAGTATTGCAGTCAATATTTGCATAGATGGCCTCGGTCTGCTTATCCCTACCACACGACAGGTATGATGATATAACTAGTGTGAGTATACTGATATATTCGCCCTAATATCCGAAATAAATTGCTTTGTTTCAGAATTATACAAATAAGGCTACTCCCTGAATCCCGAATACTTGAAACAATCACACATTTGACTCTGTTTCGTTAATAATATGTGTTAAAGTGGTGGTAAATGATTGCTTAGACTCATGAAATAATTAACTAAACCTTGCTCCGGAAGAATTTCAATGTTTACATGATGTTCAGAAGCATTTCCTCATTTCTAAAAACCAACATTTGGAAAATAATAATTGCACGTTTTTACACAAAACTTAAAAAGTCTTAGTGTATTGGCAAATCTTCCTAACCTAAATAATTTGATCCTTGGTCTGTACTTTATTGAAACTATTTTTTATTTTGGCATCACTATTGTTCCGTTCAATGTGTTTTTGTATCCCCATTTTTTAACAATGACATGTAAAAGTAGAATATTGGAAAAACCTTGATCCCTTTTCTCTCCTAGGTGATAGCGCACCATCCCATGCAGTCCATCTCCTTCGCCTCAGGAGGAGACACAGTGAGTGCAGCGATTCACTCCCAGCTCTCCTTTACGTTGTTGTTGGACATTTTAGGCAGGCTACACATATCTAACTGGATTCCATTTGACTGGTTTCCAATCCCATGACCATAGGAATCAATGAGGGCTTTCATTATATACATCTAATTGAATTGATCCTCCTTTCTTTTAAGCAGGACACGCCTGATTATGTTGCGTATGTGGCCAAAGACCCAGTGAACCAGAGAGGTATGTCCTGAAAGGCTTCTCCGTCAGCTTCCCTGCCTGTTTCATAACCACATTAAAAGAAAATGTGACCTCTTGTTTTGTCTCCTCCAGCGTGTCACATCCTGGAGTGCTCGGACGGTTTAGCTGAGAGTGTCATCAGCACCATCGGCCAGGCCTTCGAGCTGCAGTTCAAACATTACCTCCACAGTCCTCCCAAAACCATGATGTCTATGGAGAGGTAACGTGCCGCCCAGACACACCATGACCTCTATGAAATGATGAAAAGCCTTTTTTTTGGAGGCACTGTCCTCCAAAGTTGTGAAATAACATAATATAAGATGGACTTTTATTCATCCACGTGGGGGAATTCAGGAGTTAAAGCAGCAACAGAGTGGGAGTGACACACAGGACAGTACAGATTCACACAATGTAAAAGGATGGTAAAGACATATATCATTGAATTCTAAAACAAATAAGTGCTCAGAAATAACTTAATTGCATAGACTACTATTAGAGTACTGAAGTAATATCATTTAGACAATGAAAAGGCAACAAAATAATTGTTTAAATTGTTTGTATGCAAATGTCCATTAAAAGTCTAAAAGTCAAGTTGTTTTAGGAAGATTTAGAAAGATCCGATTCTTTTGAACGAGTCTTTGGTACGACTCTTTGGTACGAACGAAGGGAACCGAGTCGTACTTGGTGAGAGCCGTTCTGTCAAACTCAATTTCATCGCGGGCCACATTCGCATAAAGGTTGCACTCAAACGGCCGGTTGTAACTATATAAATATATAATATATATATATAAAATAATGTATTATATTACATTATTGCCTCTGAATTGGATTATTATCGGATAGGATAATAACTTAGTAATTAACGTCTGAAAGCAGAAGTCCAGGGCAAATAATTGCAAGTCTCTTCAGTGAGAATGTCACAAAACGAAATGCATTGTGGGACATGTAGTTTATGGGCAACCTGCTTCTATAAAGTGGCATGCAACCGTATAATAAACGTATTATATTCTTTGCAAGCTCTTGCGGGGCCACATAAAATGAACTCGCGGGCCGGATTTGGCCCCCGGGCCTTGAGTTTGAGACCCCTGCTGTAGATGATGGCATAACGCATGCTGCTTGAGTAGTAGTTTGGCTGGCTGAGAGATGTAGCAAGTTATACATTTTCTGTGAGTAAAAGTAGATTTCTGGCAATACAGTGAATCATTATCCTGGTGATTATTTAGCAGATAAACCTAGTAACCCCGCCCCCTTGAAAAAAAAAACTGATCTTTTAAACGGCTCCCGGAAAGGAACGGAGCCATAAGATCCAGCTCCCTTCAAAGAGCCGTAATTCCAGTCACTAATACCGAGAGGACGTGAAGATGGATATCGGCACTATAAATCATCTAATTTATTCAATAAAAAAGCTTTTTCCACCTCAAAAATCTAATCTCCTGTATAACAGATTCCCTTGTTATTTATCATAAGTAAACAATGATAATTTGTTCCTGTTTTTCCTCAAAATCCATCTGATAATATTGATCCTCACAGATGAACCCTGAGGTGTGGAGGATGTCACTGCAGAGAGAGGAGGGAGTTCAGACTGTTAGTGTTTTCTATTCTGGTTTCAGATGAATGTCTTCCTGCCGCCAACAGCAGCTCTGAGGATCTATATTAATATCCAACAGATTTATATAGATCACTTCAGCATGTGGGGATGTCATCTGATCGGACTCAATCCATTTCAGAACCCAGATGGCTATTCTTAAAGAGTATTAATACAATAATAATAATAATCAACATTATTGTTTAGAGCAGGGGTTTTCAAAGTCAGAGACCGACAAAGCCCAGCCCCCTTAGTTTACTTGATACATTTGGCTAATTTCCTGAATGCCAATATGCTAATGGTTATGTAATTTGATCCCATAGAGATGATGATGATGAGCAAAGATAGCTTAATAGTGCTGTTTGACATAATTTCAGACAACAACAAATAAATAAAAAGGCCATTCCCAAGGCATTTGTTCGTTTTTGACTCTGGGGAAGTGGTAAAAACAGTACAATTCCCCCCCCCCCCCCCAAAACAAATAACTATCTCTTTAACCAAATCAATCATATAAAAGCTTGTCTATGGGATCTTCTTTTAAAAACTAATCTAATATTGTTTCACTTCCTGTCAAAGAGCCTCGACTCAAACAGTTTGGTGCCGTGACTGAGAGGCTGTTCTTTAAAAAATATGTTTTTTTTATAGAAGCTGTGGTATCACTTGTGCAGAAACAATAATCAGATATCATTCATTTGTCATTTGGATTGTCTATGGTGTCATTTCGTACCTTGTTTATTCTGTTAGACAACATTTATTGCACTTCTTTCAATCCTGGGAGTTTTTCCTTATGCTGTATGAGTCTGTAAAGCCCACTGGGACAAAGGTGTAATTTGTGATATTGGGCTATATAAATAGCATTTGATTGATTGATAGAAATGTATGTTTTACACGTGTGACCTTCTTCAGGTCTGTCAGGACGGAGGAGCCGGTGTGGGCGGAGGAGGAGGACTCCTCTGAGCATAATTACTACAACAGCATCCCAGGGAAGGAGCCTCCCGTCGGGGGGTTGGTGGACTCCAGGCTGCGGCCCAGTGGATCTCTGCTGGGTCACATCCACACACAGCCTCAGAGCAAGATACAGGTGAGGAACACCAGGCAGGGTTAAAGAAACCACATTAAGGCAGGTCAGGTTCTGGAAGCACTAATGTTATCACAGATTATATCACAGCTACATCTGGTGATCATCAAGCAGTGCAAGACCAAGCTTCATCTGATACAAGCTCTTTGATATCTCCGTCAAAAACTGGTGACTGATATGTTTTCCTGCTCCTTCTGCTGTTTAATTTACACAGGGGTGGAAAGTAACAAAGTACATTTACTCAAGTACATTTTAGAAATACTTTAGTACTTTACTTGAGTATTTCCATTTAATGCTACCTAATACTTTTACTCCACTATATTTAAAAGGGAATTCATTTAATTTTACTCCACTACATGTATTATCATGTTGTTACTTTTCAGATGTTGCATTAAAAAACATGTGATAAACATTTAACATAATCCAAAATTAAACTACTGGATTAACTGTTTAAATTTAAAGGTAGAAAAAGTAAAACAGTCAAATGCTGCTTGATGCAACCATGTTAACAATCTAATAATGTCACATATATAATAATATATCACATGTGGAGGACATTTTTCTGCTGAAATAGTACATTTTCTCTTGATAATACTTCTGTACTTTTACTCATAATGGAGTATTTTGACATGAATGTATTGCTACTTGTATTTAAATAAAGGATCTGACTACTTCTTTCACCTCTGATCATAATCCAGTAGTTTCATATATGGTTCTGAAATGGACCTTAGGCATAATGAGTACTTTTACTATTGGTACTTTAACTTGATGTCAATACTCTTACTTAAGTAACATTTTGGATACAGGGCTTTTACTTGTAACAGAGTCATTTTACAATTTAGTATTCCCTACTTCTTCGCCCTCTGTTTACATGGATTTAAACATCAGGAGCATGACAATAAACTCCAATCGCTGTCTTCCTGCCTGCACCGTAATTGCCGAAGATATATGTGATTACATAAAAAGCCTCGGCTCCTCTGTTGCCCAGCGTGAGAGAAATCATCGCTCTCTGCCGGCAAAATATGGTCACATGCTGTGGCTAATGTTTCAAGGAGAGTGCTTCAAAACGACATTATGTGGGGGACAAGAGATGAGAGAGTTGTGCATGGAGGTAAAGAGAAACACATGTATTTAGGGTAGTGATGGGAATTACGGCTCTTTGAACGGAGCCGGATCTTATGGTTCCGTTCCTTTCCGAGAGCCGTTCAAAAGAGCCGTTCAAAAGAGCCGTTCAAAAGAGCCATTCAAAAGAGCCGTTCAAAAGGCGAGTGGATTTATGGCAGGCAGTGAACCAATGATAAAAAGAACGGCTCTCACCAAGTATGACTCGGTTCCCTTCGTTCGTACCAAAGAGCCGTTCAAAAGAATCGGATCGTTAGCGTACGTAACATCACTCATTTAGGGTGTGTTTCTGTTGTGTGTTTGCAGATGGGCTCACCAGCCAGGAGGGAGCAGACCGCTTACCCCCCCGGGCAGCTGTGCTATGAGCTGCACTGGGACACGGAGACCACCAGCAGCTCAGGTGAGACCCCCTGTGGTGCTGCACAGGTACAACATCTGGAAATAAACATGATGATGTGTACCTTTCTCACAGAAAATGTTTACTCTAGTGCACGTCCCAGTCATCACTGAACTTTGTGCCCTGAATAAAACTCACTGACCTTCTCACACAAACACAGGACCAGTATTTGGATCCTTTCAAAATCACCCTGATACAATTATTTGAGGTTTAATCATCTTTCATAGGAGCATCAAGATTCGCTGAATTACATTTGGATCATTATGATAATCCTCCAATTGAATCAGAAGTGGTAATACAATCATAATACAATTAGAATGAAGATAGCCAAGTTTAATTTATTACCAATCTATCTACCTATAAGTACAACAACCAATTGTCAACTGTCCAATTAGATAAACCTGAAGATTATAATACAATTGTAAGACTTTTGACATAATACATAATATATAATGGTTAAGGTTTAGTGGAAACAACTGCAATAAACACCCAGCAGCAAAAACAATTATTGTGAGCTTTCTTGCTTATTTTTTAGAAGATTATTTTGGTGTGGGTATTCACATATTAGAAAGTCGATCAAGTGGTACAGAAACTGCCTTCTCATGAGTGGCTTCATTCATTTGATCTATAATTATGAAAGAATCTGACGATACAATACGCATCATGATACAGGGTTATACATTAAAATGGCTAGATCCTAAGCAAGATGGCATATTGTGATTGATTCATCCTTAACTACACAATTAGTGATACACATTAGGGCTGTGCAATTAATCGTATTTTAATCGCAATTTACGATTTTGGCCTGCCACAATATCGAAAAAAACGATTATTTTGCTTTGCTTGGTTGTGACCGTGCACTGCAACATATTTGATCTAATTTATTTTAGTCTAATTTATTTGTATTATTTATCATATTTACATATGTTTAGTAGCTTGTTGAAGTGCGCTCCAAAATATTTGTTGATCTTGTTTATTGGTATTTATTATTTTGATATTATTTATTTAAATGTAATAAATGTATCATTTATTTTATTTATTTTTGTATTGGTTTTTCAGTTGAATTATACGTTCAGGGTAATCAACAGTTAAAAAGATACTGTTCAAATTATTATTTGTATTTGTTTTAAAGTTCAATAAATCGATGTTTTCAAAGTCAATGAATAATCGTATTTAATAATCGTGATATCAATTATTGACCAAAATAATCGTGATTATGATTTTTGCCATAATCGCACAGCCCTAATACACATCTTCTCCAATACATGCCACACCTGGATTAATTGTCTTGGCTAAAAATGGAGTTTAACAATAAACAGAAAGTAGCATTTGACATATAACGTTTTGATTTCAACCACTAGAGGGAGCCGAAACATTACAAAAGTTTAGCACAAATCTAAAGATACACATGACACAAACAAAAACACTTATCCAAGTCAAAAATTGTGTGTTTAAGGCTGCTTTTCCCCTCAGGTCTGACATCAGACGGTTACCTGTGTGCTGACAGCCAGCCTCCAGGCAGCAGAGATTACGAGGAGCATCAGTACGTGAACACCCAGAGTCTGGAGAATCTGGAATCACTGGCCAACGGATACAGAGGGTCCAGGGTGCCCGAGAGTCCAAAGAAAGACCTCTTTGACATGAGTAAGTCCTGACAGACAGATATAGTAAAGATAAGCACACTTTTTATAAAAAAAAATGCTGTAGAGTGACGGCATTTGTATTTGTGAAACATTGTTGTCCTTGCAGGGCCCTTCGAGGACGCACTGAAGCTCCACGAGGCCTGTGGTGGAGCTGTTGGAGCTGTTGGAGCTGCAGGGGGAGGTGTGGGGGTCCTGGAGGATCAGTGGCCCAGCCCCCCCCGCCGCAGAGCCCCCGTGGCCCCCAACGAGGAGCAGCTGCGCAGGGAGACCTGGTACCACAGCCGCCTGAGCAGGAGAGACGCAGAGAAGCTGCTGGTCAGAGACGGAGACTTCCTGGTCCGGGAGAGCACCACCAACCAGGGGCAGTACGTCCTGACAGGCATGCACTGTGGCCTCCCCAAACACCTGCTGCTGGTGGACCCCGAGGGCGTGGTGAGTCAGGCAGCAAGGAAATAAACACACCAGAAACATGTCTGCCAGTTGGCCTGAACACAACAACTAATTTCCTTATTCTTCTTAAACTCCCACTGCACATTTTCCATTTATATTCAATCTAATATTGAATAATCCATTTCTTGCACAATTAATATATATATCCTGCATTATATTTTGTTACTGTAAATTTGTATTTCCACATGTATATTTTCCACATGTATATATTTTAACTTTTTAATGCTATTTTATTTTTATTTTAGAAATATTTTGGATTGATAATTTCTAGTGTCTTCATTTCTCTTATGTACATTGCCTTGTCTTTTTATGCTGCTGCAACGCAAACATTTCCCAAATTGGGATATAAAAAAAAGTACTTATCTTATCTTATCTTGCTGTCCTCATTACAGGTCCGGACAAAAGACATGTTATTTGAGAGCATCAGCCACCTCATAGCGTACCACCTGAAGAACGAGCTGCCTATCGTGGCAGCAGAGAGCGAGCTGCACCTCAAACAGGTGGTCCGGAGGAAGCTGTGAGACCCCTGGCCCTGCAGGGGACGGTAAGCAGGCAGTATATTAACCATGTGTGCAATAACTAAAAGGATTTGATGAATGGAAATGCAAAAATGTATGGGGCAGTGGATGAGAAATACCATTTAGAAACTCTTTATGTTAATAAATAATTAGATTAATATAACTCCCATAAAGAAATGCATGTTTTTAAGATACAATTAGCAGGTTGTTGATGATTTGTGAGGGTGATCAATTGGTACAAATGAATGTGCCATAGCATTACTGCATGCAATCAAATGACAAATCATCTTGTGTCAGACTGTTATCTATAAGCTTAGAAAATTACTAAATTGTGCAAAAAATATAACATTTTCTTTGTCTTCTATATTTCACAGCTGTTTTCAAAGGTCGCCAACACGGAAATGAATGGAATGAATAAACCCAGGATGGATATTCATCTGGAACAAAGGATGTCACTGATTTCCATGAACAGTTCTTCCAAGTAGAGTGTCTCCTTTTACTTTCTCTGCCTTTTGCCCACAACGATCAACCAAACTATCCCTCGCCTATCATAAACTCCTCAGCATGCAGCTATTAAGCTAAAAGAACGACCAGAATCTACCATTTGACAGATTTCAGACCCGGAAAATTGTCAACCAATGTCAAAGATGTAGGTGACATCTGTCTGTAGAGGACCCAACTTCGGGAAATGGAAAAAGGATTTGAGGTGACGTCTCAAAAAGCCTGTAAAAGTGAAGTGCTTCCAGTAAACCACCGCCTATCACACACCGGACAAATCATGGATATCCCCAGAACAAAACCACAAAACTGTCAATCTGCTACAGACACTGCTTACAAATCTGAAGATGTAAAATGACTCACTAGGTCATTTCAATGTGAATGAAGGAAATGAAAATGCTGCGACTCTAAGAGACAATTTAATTTGAATGTAAAGAGTGTTTGTTGTTACGTGTTTACCTGACTCTGAGATGGCACAATGGAAACAAACCAAGCATGATTAAGTGCTGCATTTATAAAAAAAGAAAGCCACATGATTGTCTGCCTTTTTATGTTACATTGCCGTTGCGGGAAGGATTTCTGATTCTCTATGATAACCAAGGCACCAAAACCCACTTAAAGGTCACCTATTGTGCAAAATCCACTTGTTCATGTCTCTTCTACATCAACATGTGTCCCCTCTGTGTAAAGAGATTCGGAAAGTTTCAGGAAAAAAGATTCTCTCTCTTTTGATCCATTTATAGAGAAACCTGTCTGAAAATGAGCTGATCAGATTTTGGCCACTTTATGATGTCATAACGATTTTTTGTCTTGTGTAACCATTAGCCAATCACCAACCAAGGTAACCCCCCCCCCCCACCTTATCACCTGAATCACCTCCTAGAGCACCATTGTGTTCTTTTTAACCAAATATCTCTCAGAGGGGCGTGGGGAGTGGCTCCTTATTTTCATCTAAAGTAACAGACAGAGAATCAGCACTTTTGAAACAGGGCTGAAACAGAGGGGATTATGGGATGCTGCAATGATCTGTTTGGTGTTTGGAGCCAAACACTTCAGAGACATGTTTGTGTATATATCTGAGACCTATAATATATTGATGAAAAACAGTATAATAGGGGACCTTTAAAAAACGCATACTATCTTTGTATCGACAGTCAACTAGACATGGTCTTGAAGGTTTGATCATTTACCATAAATATCAGTCATGTGTTGTCATTCGTTTGCAAGGGCTGTTCATCATTTGTCAAAGACATGCTGTATGTGTTGTGTAAGCCTTCCATCAGACTCTACGTCCTATAGGTTACAAACTCAGTATACCCATGCCTGTATTTCCACAGCTCCTCCCACTTCAGTGCCTTAATAACTGCAGAGACAGGCATTTGTGTCAGATTGTAAATAATGTGCATTTATGCTCCTAATGCAACGTTTTCTTGCCATGCCAATGAATGACTGAACACACTTCAGGGTGATTGAGCTCTTTTACTCGTGAACAGAAATGTAAGCTGCTCTTGTTTTGGGATAAATGTTTAATACTGTCTTATTGTGTCACGACTGTTCTTGTCTTTATGTGTGGCCCTCATAATAATCCCCTCAGTGATTGATGTAAAAGAAAGGGGATTTAGACTTGAATTGAAATCCTTTATTTGTCAGGGAAATGCATTACTTTATTGATTGTCCTTATCCTACGTCGGTGTCTTTACATGTGGATGACTTGCTCGTGTATATCTGCTCTTTGGCTGCAGTTACAATCCTCTTTTTTGCCAATGTAATACTTTAAATTCTTACTCGAGGTAATCTACCTTTTGCATTTCCCTCTGATCTTGGCTGCAGCCTCACGAATGCACAGAGAGACGAGGCGAGGCGAGGCTACGAGGCTTTTGGTGAGGTCCAAATGATTACAGTGATTTTTTTCAGATCTCCCCTTTTGCTTTCTCAGGAATTTCTTGGATCTGTTGTTCTTTGAGTTACTTTAATGGCTTTTTTTTGGTCAATAAAACTGATTGAAAAGAGGGTACAATTCAAATGTTTGTGTCATGTGTGAGTTATTAAATCTCCTGGCTATTATAGCAGCGCCACAGTAAAGCCCAGCTGTCCATGCACACATGCTACGGCCAAATTAAGACTTGTGATGACCCAAAAATAGACATGAGGGACAGAGCAGAAGCTGATGATTTGAACACGAATTGTTCACTCTACAGCAGTGGTTCTCAACTGGTTAGGCCTCGGGACCCACTTTTTACTTGGTCAATACATCGTGACCCAACATTTTGAACCACTCAAATCTATTCAACAAAAAATCGTGCTGTAATATATACGCTTTTCAGAATACAATATTAATAAAAGTGAAGTACAGTGCATATATCCCTTCACAGAACTAAAGTATGCTTTTAAAAAAGGTTTAATGAGATGATGGAATCAAAGCTGAACTATATAAAAAGGCTCACATGCTGAAAACCCAACCCCAGCAGGGGGGTCTGGGGGGATTCTCCCCCAGGAGATTTTTAGAAATACTAACATAAACTACGCATTCTGGTACACTCTGAGAAGAAAATAAATAAATCTATTACTACCCGACATATTAATAATATGTTATGCCATTGTTTGTTTTTCACTTAGTTCTGACAGCTTGCTGCGAGAAGAGGAGATAGTCTGTGTGATTTACTTTAAATTGTGGGGAAGGGTAGATAGCTCCCATTGTTCTGTGACCTGTCAATCATCAAACCGGGGGTCATATTTCATTATGTGTTCATTTTGAAGTACCCATGGATGTATAAAGAATAGTTCTACCGCAGTTATTCTCCGTGGGGACTTCCGGCAACAATCTTGATTCTGATTGGCCAGAAGACTCGAAAAAACATCAGCAGAGATGTTTTATTGAGAAGATGATCACTACGTGACAGAAGTTTTCAAAACCATTTATGGTCTCCGGTACTTCCAGTCCAACGCCTACTGCATGCACAGCGTTAGAAAATCGGGCCTTCAAAATAAAAGTTTGCATTTTTTCCCCAAAAAAAAAAAAAGAAATTGCAATTTTTTTTTCCAACTTTTTTTTCTTCACTCACACATCCGCGACCCACTTGAAACGGGTCCGCGACCCACTTTTGGGTCGCGACCCACCAGTTGAGAACCACTGCTCTACAGTATCTGTGAATGAATGGAGTTACAAAGAATAGGGTCGAGTGCAGAGCAATTTGTTTGACTTTTTTTATTACAACAATATAGTATAAAATCAATAGCTTGTCACACAATCAATGCACCGGATTCTAACTCCTAAATAACCACTCACTATTCACATTCTGCTATAAACCCGACGTATAGGCTGCTGTCATTCAACTTATCCAGCCATGAAGGCACTCTTTTTTTTTTTTAGAAGTAACACTATTTCCCTTTGCTTTCTCAGTAAAGCCTTGCTGCTGTTGTTTCAGTTACTGTATTGTACTCATGCAGCGATGTCTGAACACGGGTCAGTTGTATTTGGCTTGGTCCCACAGGTTGCTGAGCTGGAGCTGTTTCATGCTGACCTGTGAAGGGACTGGAGGAAGAGAGAGATTTGTAGACGTTTTAAGCTGCAGTGTCACTAATGGGACATCCTCAGGATTTGGAGTAGCAGACCCTGCACCTCTTCATCCATCCGGCCCTGTTGGGAAACACAGAGAATGAAAGATAACGTTTCTGCATTGTATTCCATGTTGGTTAGTTGTGTGAGCCCTGTAACATCTTTGTATGTTTACCCACTCATCCTTGCAACAGAACAGACTAAAATGTTGAAGTTTGGTCAAGGACAGAGCCACTTTGCCTTGAACAGCAGCACTCGAAAAGCATTCAATCTGGTCAAGAACAACCCTGCCATTGACCTCCATTACAAGTGGGAAAGGGGGGCTAATACTACCATTGAAAATAGATGCCTTCCCCTTACGGTTAGCAGTCAACTAGCCACCAATCATGCTGACTAGGAGGTGGAGACTTCTGCTGATTGTAGTGCTCATGCGGTCAGATTGCACTGATTTAATGCAGGTTTGCAAGTGTGCTTTCTCCATAGTGTCAAAAACAAAAACCCAGCAAAGAAGTGAAATGCCAGATATTCACCCAGAATTGTTTTGAGCTGTAAAGGATTTAAAAAAATGCTAATTCATTCTGAACATCAAGTTTTCCTCCGCCTCTCATATATCGTACATAAAGGAGAATTAGACCAACTAAGATATAATTACTAAAAACGAATTAATGCCAACAGAATATGGAAGCCAATCGTTTTCTTAGAGGTCAACGACACCGGAGCAATCTCTCATTACATGACAACAAATAAATGTGTACATCTTAGTTGTTGAATATGATGAAACTGATAGAACAAGAGAGTGAGTTCTGTTCCTTTCCCTGGACCGCTTCTGAAATTACATCCACTTTGTCTGGTACTGTAAGCAGAGATGGTGTACAGCTTGTTCCCGCTCTTAAGTGTCTACACCACAAAGAGGGACAAACTTAAATCAAACCCTCTCAGTGCTATTCACAGTCCAGAATAAAAAAAATGTAAAAGCGTCTGTCCACGAGATTAGAACATCTTATTGATCTACCCTGAGACAGGGTTCATTTATTCACATATTGAAATCTTCCCTACTCAACAAAGGACTTGATTTGTCCTCTGTTGGCATTCGTGCATTTAACTCACCTGTACAGCTGACAGTAAATGTGAACGGTACACAGTCACCACCTGTTTGTGCTTTCTCTCCCAATCCTGCCAACAGATAACACAACATGTTACTGTTGTGTGAAGTGCATGTTTTGTAATTTTTATACAGTAAATGATAGTAAAATAAAATGTTTTTCCTCACTCCACATGTTACTAGTGACAATATTCTCCTCACCTGAAGCTGCTGGGTGAGTATGGCGATCCTGTTCTGTAGTGCCATTTGCTGGCCAGGGTTATTTTGGTGGATAGCTGATGATGATGAGGAGGAAGAGGTGATGCCCAGAGGAGGAGACAGAGCTCCCAGAGCCTCTTTTAGCCGAAACACATCCTTGGACAGCTCTGTAATCTGCAGGGAGACACAGACATCAGTTTGGTGACCTGGAAGGGAGCTTCACCAGCAGTGAAGCAGTGTTAATTTCGTCAATGAAAACTTTGACAATAATGTTCGTCAACGACCTTTTTTACATATATACACAAGCTAAAAATACATTTTTAATAATAAAAACTATGACGAAATGTATATTTTGTTTTCGTTGACGAGACGAGACGGGACTAAGGTGTTAATGGTGGACTATCGGACATTCAAAATGCAGGATATTTTCCCCCAATTGTCCCTCTTGTCTGTCAAAATGCATCCATGTCATTGGTTGAATTAGTTGGGATTCTGGGAATCTGCACACGTCACTCACACAACTAAAGTGTTAAGAGAGTGAAATGTCGCTTTACGAATTTCAACACTTGATACTGTCACCTTGATTCCAATTTCAGATGTCCTGTATTTGCCTAACTGAATTAGTTCAAAGAGAGAAAATATTTGGACTAAAGGTTTACTCAAATGTAATGATTTTTCATCGACTAAAACTGGACTAAAACGTTTTGAAATGTCGTCGACTAAAACTATGAAGGATAAAAATGACTAAAATGTGACTAAAACTAACCATTTTCGTCTAAAGACTAAGACTAAATCTAAAATAGCTGCCAAAATTAACACTGGTCTGAAGGTGCCATCTCACCTTGCGGTCCTTCTCCT
This sequence comes from Trematomus bernacchii, assembly GCF_902827165.1. Classification (NCBI taxonomy): domain Eukaryota; kingdom Metazoa; phylum Chordata; class Actinopteri; order Perciformes; family Nototheniidae; genus Trematomus; species Trematomus bernacchii. The sequence continues at coordinate 2,220,820 of NW_022987739.1, read as the reverse complement.
TGATCAGGCCCTGGGAGTCCTGGATGCCCTTGTGGAGGTCCTGGATGTGGCTGGATCTGCCCTGCAGCTCGGCCAGCTGCTGCTGCACCGTGTTCAGCTGCGACTCCGCTGCCTGCCGCTCACTCTTGTTAAAGAGAGCCTCCCTCTGCACCTGGAACACCTGGACCAGTAAAACCACCAGTGGAACCCTGTCACTTCGGAAAGGCTTTTTATGATTGGTCACATTTTCATTCAGATTCTTTCTCGTTATAGGGAAGTGGAGGCAGAAACAGGACCGTTGGAGTTTAATATATAAAAGGAATTAACCATTGCTGCGATGGTCAATATTGACAGGGTGAAAAACCCTAAAGGAAATAGACTCATTTTGTATGTGTTTACCTAAGGTATACCTGTGTTGCCTGTTAGAAAAGCGACTCCACCACGGTGTTTTTAACATTTCCGAATAAAAATCCCAGGCTGTACTTTGCCTTATTTCCTGGTCTATCTTATGATGAACATACCCTCTTCAATATTTCCGGTTTTCATTTCCCGAGTAAAATCTAAAATATTTCCTCTTCAAAATGATTGTTCCAAAAAACACCTTTTCTGAGTGTTTGCTCAGGGGAATTTCCAGCTCCCCATGCTAACTTACAGCTCCGTCTTTGATCCTCATACACCCACGCTTCAGTGCCAATAAATACAGCAAACGAATCTGCAGTTAAAGGTAGGGCAGGTAAGAATGGAGAAACCAGCTCGAGTAAGCTAGAATTTGAAAGTACATAACCGAAAAAAATCTGCCTCTTCCTTCAGACTTCCTTACAGAGCCCCTCCTCCAACACACACGAACACGCACATGACCAATGAGGGCACGAGATAAGTTTGTGCACGAGATGGAAGGCTGACAGGCAGGTAGGCCATCCAGTTATCTGACCCGGGCCGAGGCAGATGATTGGTCGTGCTTTTTACAGCGCCACGGGTTTTAAATTATTGTCAAAGCATTTAATGTATTCATTGCTATCGGGATGTTAAGAGCATTCCATGGAATATAACTAAAAGTGTTTCTGAAGTGAATTACCTACCCCACCTTTAATGGTTAACATTTGCTTTTGTTGCCATGTTCAACTGTGTGTTTGTGACTTTGCAAGTATACTGCCTCCATTAGTGTGTACTAGTATGTGTGTAAGTATCAAGCATCTACACTGTACATCCTAATGTTGGGTTTAAGTTTTTGTAATAAAATGCTTTCTACTTTAACTATAACTTAATTTACGAAGTAGATCAAAAACCTTTTTAATATCCTTCTCTGTGGGAAAATGTGGCCCTTTATTAACCTCTGTGTTTGTCAACATGAGTCGGGAAGCAATTACCCAGTTTACAAAGTGAGAGCTTTTATGGAGTCTCATTAGTAGCTTATGGTGCACATACAACACTCTTCAGTGCATCAGTGGGCAGAGGGCGGGTACTGAATAGAGAAAGTAATACACACGTGAATAATGCAGAGGCAGGAAATAGGCTCACTTTGTGGCCGACACAATAACATCTAATGTGGCTTTAGATGGCATTACAGCAGTGGTTTTCAAACTTGTTTTGGCCAAGGCACACCAAAGACCAAGCCAAAATCTCAAGGCACACCTATAATCACATACATATACAGAGCCTTTGATGTGTCACACTCTAATATTTCCCACCATGCGCAAATGGCTAAAACGGGGTTCGCTTTGACAGATTTTTTTTTTTTTTAATGATTGTTTTATTTATATTTAGGCCAAAGCATATAAGGCCTATTGTTTCTATATTGTGAAATAAGTGTGGAGGACAAAGTACATAACAAATCATTCATAACCTTTTGTACAGTTATATGCACTAGGCCTAATTGATCACACACACACACACACACAAACACACACACACACACACACACACACAACACACACACACACACACACACACACACACACACACACACACACACACACACACACACACACACACCCACACACACTACACACACACACCACACACACCACAACACACACACACACACACACACACCACACACACACACACACACACACACACACACACACACATCACACACACACACCACACACACACACACACACACACACATCACAACACACACACACACACACACACACACACTACACACACACACACACACACACACACACACACACACACACACACACACACACACACACACACACACACACACACACACACACACACACACACACACACCTCAGTGCAGGTCTTCTCGTGTTTGCGGGTGAGGTCGTTGAATCGGGCTGCTGCGGCGTTGATCTCAGCCTGCAAGGCGAGCCTCAGGGCCTCGTGGTCCTCCTTGGAGATCAGACCCTGTTCTGCAGCCTTCTGGGACTTCATCTCTCTCAGCTCCATGTCCTTCTCGTGCAGAGCCTCCTGAGCTGCTGCTGCACTGCTCTGACTGGCCTGGAGGGACTGCTGCAGCTCGCTCTGAGAGGCAGGAAGTGCAGGGATAACCTGATTTAGTACTATGTACAGATTGAGCCGTTTCAGCTACATTCTCCTACATTTAAAGTTCAATAAATCATGGAACAACCCACTGGATTATCAGATCAATACATTGCCACAAAGGGGAAAACGGGGGATCTAAAATGGCATACTCTTGAATCTGTTTTGATTATATTTTTGTATGTCCTACTGACTAAAAGAAAAAAAGATACTGATAAACAGTTAACGAAGACACATCTAAAAGCAGCTGCTATGAAACAAAGAAAGGCTACTTTAACATGTTTCCCTTTCAAAAAGCCTCTTCAACACAATGTACTGTATAACATATTTTGTGTCAAACTAAATCCTAACTAAGCGCTATCCATTTTTGACTGCTCTGGATCATTAGCAAGTGCATATAGTATGATGAGAATAATGATGATGGGTACAATTATGTAATCTTCTAAAGAAAACCCTGTCCTTTTCTGTCCACCTGCCTGGCATCCTTATTGCTACAACTGCTACACTAGATCAGTCTCATGATTTGATTTCCTGCTACCTTGACCTTCTCATGCTCCTCTTTGGGCACAGCCTCCTGCAGGTCCTTCAGTTTGGCCTCTGTTGTGGCGGTCTGCTCCTCAGCCTGAACTCGGAGGCTCTTCTCCTCCTGGAGCTCCTGCAGAGTGTCAGCCAGCTGCTCTGACACTGCGGACAGCGCCTCCTTGTGTTTGGACAGAGGCACGGCGCCCTTCACCTGCAGGGCGTCCTGAGCGCGGCACTCCCTCTCCGCACACAGACAGTCCAGAGCCTGCGCTGCTTCCTGCCTCGCCACCTCCAGCTCCTCCCTCACCGCCGTGATGGAGCGTCTGGAGAGCTCTGATTGGACAGAGGCGTGATCATTCACAAAACGGACAGGAAAAGTCAATCATTTTGAATTGTACTATCTGGCTTAAAAGTAAAAAATACAACCCTATATAAATATATTATCTCTGTTATTCAGCTCTTGTTGAAGTATGTTTTACCATGTACTAGAATAACATTATGAAGGTCTTGCAAATGGCTTAAATCTAACTATTCATCTGTTAGTGTTTAATATGATTATTATTTATAAACATATTATATATTTTCAAATCCTTACTTTATTAATTATTTGGGCTGGTTGTTTTTATTATTATTATTTTTCATACATTTTAATTTTCATTCACTGGATATAAGACATATTATTAGGCATGTTTTTATTTTTTTTAACTGTATGTAAATTAACAAATTAAGTAAAAAAAAAAAAAAAAAAAATACCACACCAGATCTACCTGAGCGCTCTGAGCTCTCTGAACGCTCCTCCTCTTCCTCCTCCTCCTCCTCGTCCTCATCTATCCGTGGAGGAGGCCTGAATCTCTCCAGATCCAGCAGAGCGACATTGAGCCTCCGGGCGACCTCCGCCCTCTCCCTGGCCAGCTGCTCACACTGCAGCCCCAGATTCACCTGCACCTCCTCCAGCTCCGAGCGGGCAACACTCTGCCTCAGCTCCCCCTCCAGCTGCCCTAAACGCTCCTGGAGACGCCGGACCTGATCTCCATCTCCTCCTGTTCCTCCTTCTTTCCCCGATGTTTTACTCTCTGCCAGGGCTGCCTCCAACTCAGCTACTTTGTCACGGAGGCACTTCACCGCTTCCCCCTCTTCTCCTTTGCCTTCTTTTCTCTTGGATAAAGCAGCACGGAGTTCCTCTACTTTCTCCGTCAGCTGTTTGATTTTGTCACTGTCCCGGCTGCTCTGACCGCCTGCTTCGCCCTCTCTCTCGGCTAGCTCCTCCTCCAGCTCCGTCACCCTGGCCCTCAGCTGCTGCGCCTCCTCTCTCAGACCCTCCTCTGCAGACTCGCCTCCACCTGTTGCGGCGCTCTCCCCACACTCCACAGAAAGCACCCCGAGACGCATCTGCTCCTTCAGCTCCTCCAGCTCAGACTGAGAGGAGGCCAGCTGCTCCTTCAGCGCTCGCATCTTCTTCTTCAGAGCCTCCAAAGTCTCTGCACCTCCTTCCTGAGACTCCTCATCACTGAAGACGAGACAACAATGAGCATTATTACACTGACGCAAAAATGAAAACATGTCTAACTTAGCAAAACCCATACTAGGGATTTTTACAAGTGCAGTTTCATTTTGTAGATAATATGCGGGATTCATTGATTATAATTTTTGTCAAATGTTGTCTTTATTTATATAACACATTTAAAAAAAACAACCTCAGTTTTACAAGTGAATATCATTTTGTTGATAACATCCGGGATTCATTGATTATTATTTAGTCTAATATAGTCTAGAAGATTTCAGAAAATAGTGAAAAATGCCTAAGAAACCTTGCTTTTATTTTATTTATGTATCAAAAATAAACAAATAAGGGCGAAATAAACAAATGTTTGGGCTTTTTTGCATGATAAATGATCTGCTATTGACCCAATGTATTACCAAGCTCATAATTTCAGCATTACATCACCAGTATTTATCACATCAACACAGTTCATCACACTTACCGCTCCTCCGCCACGCTGGAGGCCTCGTCTGAAGCCTGGGCCGCAGAGAGGCGCTCCTGCAGGACTTCAAACTCCTTCCTCAGGGTTTCGTACTGAACTATGGGGACAAAGTCTGTACTGGAGGTCTGCATGTCCGTGTCATCCTTCTCGAACATCTCCAGCATCTGTGCACAACACACAGAGGGAAATATAGTGAGGAGGGAGGCTGTCATACATTTTTAGAACAGACATTAATGCTCGGCTTTTAATGCAGTATGTGAGCACCATCAGTAGTGTGCAGATTGAAACAACATTTTCAAAAACAATGCAGCACAAGCCCAGATATCTTGACTTTTTAACCGATTAATCTTATCGGTCAAGCTCCAAAAACACTCAATACATACATACATGTTGCATAATCAGTGAGAAATAGCTTATATCATATTTAATTGTTTTTGTATTAGTTTGAATTATTATACAAAAGTGTTTAACTGATTTTCTTGTTTCGTTTATTTAAAGGGGACCTATCATGCAAAATGCACTTTTGCACGTCTTTTATACATGAATATGTGTCCCCGGTGTTCCAGGGAACTCACCAAGTGTCAGAAAACACAACCCTCTCTATTTTCCTCCATACCCAAATCTCTAAAAAAGGGGCTGCAACGGATCTGATAAAAACTGATCCAGATTTGAACACTGTCCTGACGTCAGGACGGTGGCGCTACGGCTATTGGGCCAACTCCACCAATCAGGAGGAGACAGCCACGGCCATTGCCGTTCGAAAGCGCTGGAGACGCTGTAGTACATATGCCAGGCCAGTAGATGGTGCTGTTCTCACAGAATCAGCCCTTGCAAAAACAGAGCTAAAAAATGTCAAATTGAGCGAAATGAGGCATGGCTAAAATGCATGATCTGTATGAAAAAAGTATAAATATGCCTTATATAGGTATGGTCCTACACTATATTATTAAAATATAGCATGATAGGTCCACTTTAACTTTGTCTTGGACATTTATCTATATATAAGAAAAATAATAAATAGTTGTATAACTACGTGCTAAAACGTACTCCGCCTAGTACATTAACCTGCATGTGGAAAACAGAGCTGCCCTTTAATATACTTACATCAGCATGAGACTCTTAGCCTTCAATTAATTATTTGAATCACAGCATGGTTTTTGTTCTAGTTTGCTCTTTCTTTGATTTCATATTACATCTCAGATTTCCCACTTTGCCGTCTGGCTCTTTTTTCACACAGCAGGGAAGAACTGAAGTTGTTGTCCGACATACTGTAGCTGCTTGTTGTACATTACAGTGGTGAATGAAGCACAGCAGAACAGAATACTTTAAACACACTTAAGTGCTTTAACCAGCATGACCCAGTTAATGACGAATGTCTACAAGAAAGCCCCCATGTCTGCATCTCATGCTGTCCTCTTCTATTTATATGTGTATGAACACTTACAGTGCAGGGTCATCAAATGTAAGCGGTCATGACTAATGTGTGAGTCAGCCTCTCCTTAGTAATCTCTTCATTATCAATGTATTAAGAGGTCTGGGAATGTCTGTCTGTGTGTGTG
>NW_022987739.1:1979264-2209264 GCF_902827165.1 Trematomus bernacchii | reverse complement strand
AAAAGTCAATTTATGACGTATTCTGACAGACAACCCCAATGACACATGAGCAGAGTGGATACACCGCCATATAACATAAATCTAGTTGTTTCTTTTTCATTTCAATATGGAACTGTCACCTCTTCTACCTTTCACAGGACTAAGCTTGCTTGGTTTGTGAGAATACAATAAAAAAAGTGAATTGTAAAAACATCTATGTGAGATCTGCAATCACCTCTCTCTCTAAAAACCAGCATTGAGGGCTTATATTTTACCTGGAGGTACACCGTTCTGCAACATCTCTATGATGAGTTGGTTGCCCGTGGTTATGCTGTAGTCGATGGCATTGTGTCCGAGGGCGTCCTCCAGCTGCGTGTTGGCCCCGCCTCTCAGCAGAGCTTCTACTGTCTCCATGCTGTCACTCTCACACGCCAGCATCAAGGCAGACCTGCGATGCCAAACAAACATCATAAGACAACAGGAAAACAGCAATAATGAAGAATCACATACATCAGTTTCAGACTCATGGGCCGTTAGATATCAGTCATTGGAAAGATACATCATGCTTAACCCTACACAACTCTTTTTATTTGATCAAGGATTCCGGAGATACTAATCTTGTTGTGTGAATTGAATCAGAAGGCATGGCGTTTTGATGAAAGGATGCAGCCTTTAAAAAGCCTCTAATCATCCACTCCAAAGCCAGACTGAGAGCTGTCCCTGCTGGAGGTCCTGACCTGCATCCCCCCAAATCTACTCCACATACTGGAGTCTTTCCTTCCTGTATCCTGACCCAGACAACCCCACTGCTGTGAGAATAATCCTGCAGAGGCTTTTTGGTTTTTAGCTTAAAAGTCTGTGCAGTGCTCCAGTCTCCCTCAGCAGGACACACACTGTCGGACACTGCCTGTCCTTCCATCTGTCAGAAGCTTCAGCTAGGGTGCCACAGAGAAGAGGAGAATCATTTAAAGTCCAGTATACCTTCCCTGGTTGTCCTGAATGTTGGCATTGGCACCTCGACCCAGCAGAAAGACACACAGCTCCACTCGGCTCATCTGAGCTGCCAAGATCAGAGGGGTTTCCCCGTCCTGACAGAAAGACAACACCAACTCAATTAAATGTCATGGAACAACATCACATTTGATAATGGTGTCCAAAGTATTAGCTCAAATAAAGAGTAAATCATGGATTGTCATTTACTTATTCATCTCACATTACAGTTCTAAACAAAACAATGCAAGCCAAAATATATATATTGTAAAAAAAGGTCCTCATCAGAATCAGAAACGGGTTTATTGCCAGGTAGGTTCACACATACGAGGAATTTGACTTGATGTCATGGTGCATACATAAAATATAAAACATCCTCATCATCCTACCCCATCCTGGACATCCAGACTGGCTTTAAAATCCCACAATGTCTCAGAGCAGGACAAGCAACCACTGACCGCTGCAGGAAATAATCAGAATTATGGTCAATACCAAAGGTTTACATACAGTATAGCATTTACTTACTGTACATTACTGTACTTACATCATGTAATCTAGATAGAAGATTTGTGTTGCATTCAGCTTGAGCGTTACTTACTTTAAATGTGTGATAGGATCCAAGAGAAGTCATTGTTGTATGCAAAGTGAATTGTGTGTGCCCAAACTGATGTCCCATTGTAGTTCTGTAACTGTTACCTGCATGATGAAGCGGCGTCCTACCAATGCTGTCTGTGCAATCTACTGATAATCTCTCCTGTCAGAAGAAATCACAGTAAAAATCCTGCTTGCATTATTCCATTCATATTTTATAGTATATGTTAGCTTTGCTGTCATAGTGTGATTTACCTGTAGGAGCCTCTTTAAACATTCTGATTGGCCGTGTTTGGCGGCGAGGTGAAGGGCGCTGAAGCCTGCCGTCAGTAATAAAACAGACATTTATAAACAATCCACAACAAGTGTGATTCAACAGCCTTGGCTTAGGATATAAACATTTGTATTTGATAGTAAAATACCGTACCAGCGCCATCAGTGATGTTGACGTCGGCTCCGTGAGCGATGATGACCTCCAGACAGTCCAGCCGGCCGCGGGACGCAGAGAGGTGGAACCTGCAGGAGGACAAACAGTCTGTCAGTGGGGCTAAGAGATGAACGTGGGAATCTGTTTCCATCAAACATGCCATCCCTCCACGACCTGCATGCCTCCAGGATCCTGAGGCGGGCAGGGAAGATAGTGGCCGACCCCTCCCACCCTGGACACAAACTGTTCGCCCCCCTCCCCTCTGGCAGGAGGCTGCGCTCCATCAGGACCAATACCTTTCGCCACCTGAACAGTTTCTTCCCCTCCGCTACCGGCCTCTTAAACAAGGCCCGGCCCCCCCGCTGACACTTTACCTCAGCCACAACGTAGTCTCTATATGCATTACATTAATGCACACAATGTCATACTCCTTTCTGCACATATTCTGATTTCACATTTCATAGTTTATATGCAAAAATTCATTCATAGCATTCTATTTCCATGTAAATTACTGCTTAATTTAATTTTAATTGTATTGCTATTTAACTGTATTTTATTACGGTGTAAAAGATTTTGTGTTTTATATTAGATTTCTGTTTTTTATATTTTATGTATGCACCATGACATCAAGTCAAATTCCTAGTATGTGTGAACCTACCTGGCAATAAACCTGTTTCTGATTCTGATTCTGATTCTGATCAAAAATGTCTGCACTCACTTTCAAAAGAAAGTAGGCAGTAGAAGTTTATCGTTTACGAAAAAAGGATTAAGGACAGAAAGATAAATAAGCAGATTATCAGATTTCCCAGTGGCAGGTAAATCCAGGAGAAACTACTTTGCTGGTTCACAAGAAATTATGTGTTTAATGTAACCAGGAGCAACAATAGCAGTTATTAGTGTAAAATAACTACAACACTAATGAGTAAAATAAGCTTTTTATTAACTGCAATTCCTCCTAATGAATGAATTCCTTGCTGTTGGGGTTACATATCCAGCTAGCTTGCAAGGTAACTTCCCTTGGGCCGACATAGAGGAGGAAAACTTAAAATCAGGATGAGGATGGATTACCAGCCATTTGCAAAATATTATGTCCGAATTTTTAAACGAGTCAAACCTTACAGGAAAAGTCTAGGCTGTTTTGATTTTGGTACGCTCTCTAAAGTACACATTTATCCAATTTTTATATTGCTTATATATAGGTCAGGCTGGTATGAGGAACCTTAAAGCTTCCATTTTAAAATTATTTTAGATTAACAGTCTTTAATGGCTTCTGTGATTCATATAAATAAAGGAATTAATCAAATGTGATGAAGTACAGTATGGGTATTTTAAAACAATTTTATATTAAATATACAGAATGAATACATTATTGTGACACACACCGTGATGTAAAGTAACATATCCCTGGATTTAAGATTTCAGCCATATTGCCCACTCCTACTTCCTTTGAGTGACTAAGACAGGAAAACATAAGAAGCCAAACTTACGCTGACTTGCCCTCGCCGTCCAGCTTCGTGGGACAGAGGCCTTTTTTGACGATGAGAGCGGAGACTTTGTCGGGCTCGTTCTGCTCCACAGCCTGCAGGAGCCTCTCATCACTCTTACTCCAGTCCTGGCTCTGAGGGGGGGGCAAACCGCAGAAAGGTCACCCCCGAACTGCCCCGAGAGAAACTGATACCACACTGCATATCTCATATAACAGACAAACAATACATGACTGGACAGCTGAAATACATATTATGCAATCAGACAGATGACTGTGTAAAAACAGAACGTTTTACAAGTTATAATCAACCATTTTTAAGTCAGAATTATTATAATAAAGAGGAATATTCACTTTGTTTATCTTGTATTTAGTGGATAGAGAGAGGAGATACATACTGTAAGTGCCAGCAGGCTGAAACAAGGACAGAGCCGCTTCATGAGGCTAAAAACAGGCTGCTGAGGATCCATACTGCTAGCAGGGCTTCACACACACACACACACACACACACACAACTAAATACAGCTACAGAGTAACAAGCTACCGCTGTGTGTCCTTCGTGACAATACACACCGTCGCTTCACTACATAACAAACATATACAATAGATTCATAACTTTGCTACTCATAACTTTCTCCCTGCTGCCTTTCGGAGGTCACAGCAACATCATAGCAGAGCTCTACATACTGGATCATTTAACCCAAATCGCACCTTCAATGAAATTAAATAGCCTGCCACACAAAAACTCTTATCACACACACACACACACACACAGTATCCGAGCTGTCCTCACAACAATTCCTGTGCAGTGTTCCCTATCCGCATCCAAAACGCTGCTCCATCATCCTGCCTCGGCTGCTAGCGGTGACATAGCCGGTCTGTCTTCTCTCACACTGCCACCTCCTTCCTTTCCTCACTGTCCTCCTTTCTCTAAGCTAATCATTTCTCTGCAGACTCCGTAGCAGGCGTCCTCCTTTTTCGCTCCATTAGTTTTCTTTTTTGTCAGGTCCTGCTCGGTACCCCCCTGACAGCGACATACTGTAGATCTGTTTCTGTGCAGCTGGGCCTGTGTGATGTGAGGACTCAGCAGAAAGGGGCGAAACAGGCTGGCTCAATTCTGCTTGTTTGGATGGTTAATTACCGGGCCGAGGGGACATGAATTGGCACACAAACAAACTGAAATAAAGTTTTTTTCTGGCTGTGGGAAGGCTTGTGCATGTGGAAAACCCTGGGAGATGCATGATATTTATCAATCTATCCTATCTGTGCATCACTCAGTTGGACAATAATACACGACACATCATTACTGAGTGGCTGTGTATTTGTCATAAACAAATCTTGGATCTGTAAGAAATTCTGTGTTTATTCATTTGCAAAAAACAAACTGCTTGTGTCTTGATGAATTGAAATATCTTTGCTGCTGCACAACAAATTATATATTTCAGTTTACCCAGAGCAGCAATAGCAGGCCTTAAAGCAAATTAGCTGCAACACTAATGAGTCAATGAAAGGAAATAAGAAACCAGATGCAATTACCTTAATAAATGAATTCCTTCCGGTGATGTACATTACATTTTATTTAGCTGATGCTTTTGTACAAAGCGGCTTACATATACTTTGATACCGCAGACACACCTATGGGAGCAATTTGAGGTTCTATAAACTACTCAAGGAAACCGCCACAACGATTAGAGGTAAACATTACAGTGCCTAACTTACGCTAATTTGCCTTGGGCTTTAAAAGCATCTTTATAATGACTGTATTGGGCTGTCAGGTGCTTACTTAGATAATGATGAATGTACCTTAGTATATTCTTTATAATATACCTAAAGTATCCTCTGTTCTGGGCTCACTTGCTAAGCCAACTTGCTTGACTGAGCTTGTATCTGCAGACTAGTTTGAACTATTAACTTGATGCTCTACAATACTGAAAGTGCCTCCATACTACCCCTCCAAGGGATCATCCTTGTCATCATTGTTGTGGTTATCACTTACACTAATGGCGCATTTTCACTACAGCGCGGAGCTCGCTTTAAGCGTGCCGAGCCGTGCGGGGCCCGTTTTGGTTGCGTTTCCACTTAGCGTAGTACCGGCTAGCGGGTACTATTTCACAGTTTTTCTGGCCACATAAAATCGAGGTTCTTTCCGGGCCAACAACCAGGCTGAGTCGGGCTGAGTATGCTAAACTAGAGAGAGAATCGCTGGCAAGGGGGCTACAACTACAACAAAATGTATACATATTTGACCGTGATTGAATTGTAATACACGTTTCAAAAGGATACCGAAGTAACAACATACTGATACCGGTTAGTAAAAACCATGAATTAATGCTTTGACAAGTCTACAGACAGACGGCAGGCGAAAAACCTTTTATACAGACATAAATAAACCAGCGACTGTATTCGCCATGACACAGACAGTCTGTGGTTTGTACTTGTTTAACTGTTGTCTAGTTTCTGAACATATATGAGGAGCTGTGAGCTTGAGTGCTAACCTTTATATATACAGTCTATGGTGCTAACAGCTAACGGCTGATGTTGTTTTTCTGGGGTGCTCATTGAAGATGACGTCACGGCTCCGCCTACACTGCGTTACTATAGTTACTACCCCAGTTCCTGAACTGTAATGGAAATGCGCCATAAGTGAGTCAGTCCTAACAAGGCCTAACGAGGCCTAGCCATACTGAGCGAGGCCGAGTGAGGCCGTGTCGTGGAAATGCGCCATAAGACTCAGGTTGAATTTCTCCTTAGGCGACAGACACTAACAGACTGTTAACGTGCTAAAAGCATCTTCAGGGACTAAATGCTCAGACCACATTGTAGAACCAGCTACAAGAGCCTACTACCGATGTCTTAGTGCTGTAAGGTTGCAAGTCTTTCTGACCTCAGTATGTTGACCTGCAATAAGACATTGGCTACATGGAACAGGCAAAAAAGTAAAATCTTAAAAGAGCAGTATTTGGAAACCAGGTTAAATCCCAAAGCCATTAGAGTAGCAGAGGTATGACAGCAGGAAGGTGGGGATTCTGTGTGTGTGTGTGTGTGTGTGTGTGTGTGTGTGTGTGTGTGTGTGTGTGTGTGTGTGTGTGTGTGTGTGTGTGTGTGTGTGTGTGTGTGTGTACATGTGAATAATTGAAGGCTACCTGAGATCTCTGGTTATAGCAGCAGTCTGGAGACAGCCCTGCTCTCCTGCTGCTGCTCAGTGACACTGAATCCCAGGGCCCCCAGGGCCCCCCATACACACTCACACACACTCGCCCACAAACACAAGGAACAACCTGGGATCTATATAAATGACTTCCCAATCCTGAGCAGGTGGACACTGTAATATTAGGTTAAAACACAGCTTGTTGTGGCTTATATATGTAAATAGCTTGTAGCAAACAGGTGTACTACTTTTAACTGTAAAGTTCCACATGCCCACAGATGGCTCTTACCTCAGTCTTTTTAAACTTTGCCTTCAGACTCTTCATAGTGGTTTGATGGCCTCTGTCTCAACAGGAACACTGCAATGGAAAAAGCAGATTACAAAGTTAAGCGCCATCGTAGATTACAGCGTATATAGTGTATATAACTAACCATCAGTGGTGGAAGAAGTGTTCAGATTCTTTACTCAAGTAAAAGTAGCAATACATTGATGGTTAAATACTCTGTTGCAAGTAAAAGTCCTGCAATCTTACTTTAGTAAAAGAACAGAAGTATTATCAGCAAAACTAACTTAAAGTATAAAAAGTAAAGGTGGTAATTCTGCAGAAAAATGGCCTCCATGTGCATTTATTATAATGACATTTGTACATAATATGATCATATTGTTGCATCAAGTAGCCTTTTACTCTTGTAGATAAATAAAGTTGTGATACAACAAATTATTGGCTTTTTGTTATAGGATAATTCTACTTTTTTGGACCTTAAACAGTGAGTCCATTAGTTTATTGGTTTGAGATGCATTATGTTAAAGGTTCTGAAAGGTAGTTAATATATTAAACAGATGTAATAGAGTAAAAGTTGTGCAGTAGAAGTAAGAAGTAGCATTACATGAAAATACTCAGGTAAAGTACCAAACTTGAGTACGTGTACTGAGTTACTTTCCAACTCTGCCAACCATGACTCATTAATAGAGAGTGGTAGGCCACCTGCAACATGTGGGTGCACCAACATCTTTGGCAATACATAGGGAATATACCAACACCAGACTAACATATACTCTAATAATGGCGTCAACACACGTGTATTTAAACGGACCTGCAGAAACAGCCTACCTGTGGAGGACAGTCCGGCTCCAGGTGAGTCAGGGTTTCCTCTGTCCCATCAGCGGAATACAGTAAAAACACAGGAGGCTCACTGCTGTCTGGCGTACAGCAGGAAATAACCCGCCCCTATCGTAAATCAACCAATCAGCAATGCGCAAAACGCCGGATCAACGTTCGATTGGCGATGATGGATGGGTGAAGGACGTGGAGCATATTTTATGTTGTATTTGTTTAAAGTGCAGTGCTGTTATTTTGTGTTTAACAGGCTGCTGCTGTACAATGTAAATTAGCATCCAGTCATGTAGCTTGCAACTTGTGTCAGCTCATCGAGCTCACTCTTCAACACCGGGGGGTTCTGGGAAAGTTGTTAGCCAATCACTGGAACGTTAAAATGAATGTAACCAATGGCAACACTGGAGGAGCTGAATCCGGAAGTAGATACTTTTGTACTGTAAGGAGAGGTGAGTGAAAACAAATAATAAATAGTGAATTACGGGCTAATTTAAATGTTATTCGACTATTTTAAGGTTTAATAAGCTTTCATCATTTATTAGTTAGATATTTTACTGAAGTCTGGTCGTTAAAGGCTCCTTTTTACCTCAATGTATCTACGCTCCTCAGTTTTAGGTTAGCCTAAATAATAATAATAACTTTATTTATTTACTTACTTTACTTTCATGCAAGATGCAGCCCAAAGTGCTTTACATAGCAAGATGAGATACAAAAGAATATAACAATGAGTAAAAAATAAAGAGTGAGAAATTCAATATAATAATATAAATAATATAAAAAATAAATTAATAATAATATTTAAAAAAACAAGTTATAAAAGCAAAACAGAAAGAGTTAGAGATCACAAAATAATAAAACATGTGATACACTAGAATTACCCCAAATTAAAAAGATAGGGCTTTTACTTACTTTTTAAAATTCAAAGGGAGTGTGCTGTTCTAAAACCCAATGTAGGCTATATTTAATTTGAACACACTTTTAATTGAAATGAGTCTTCCTTCTGTTGTTGTAAACAAATATAATGGGTGCTTGCAATACACATGAACCACCAAATGAGGGCAGTACATGCACAGCAGAGGAAACTAGAAATTAATACAGCACTACAAGTCTATCAAAAACCTATTTTCCAGCCCATAAATTAAACCGAGAGACTCATTAAAATCAAATGCATGACTTTGAAAGATACATGTGTTGATGTGTGTCAGGTTGTTCATGAATCTGATGCTGTACATCATGTCTGTTTGCCTCTTATATTAATGAATGATGCTGTTCAGCTGCAAGAGAACTGAAAGCGTGAAGTTTGAGACAATGTCACATCCATATTTAGTCCTTTTTAATGAGGAAGTCTTATTAATTCTCAGAAATAATTCTCTGCGCCTTGTTGCTTCTGTTTGATTCAATTAAATCTTTGCCTCCTATATGCAACAGTGCTTCTGCATGAAAAACAATGACTGTATACCTGTCTGTCTGCCTGTTTGTGATTATCCCTCACTGTGAGAGATCCTGATTTTCCATTTCTGTTTCCCTCTCCCCTGCGCTCTCCATGTGTCTTCCTCTTGCTGTCTGACAGCGCGCCTGTCTCTGTTTTTCCATCTCTTGCACAGATTCAATGTTTCCTCTTCTGTTCTGGCTCTCACCACAGCCTGGATGGGGACGCAAATGAAATGTATGCCCAGTATGTTACAGGGCTGTGGGGGGGTTAGAGGTGGTGTTAAGACTAAGCGGATTGTGCTGATGAAAAACAGGAATGCAAAGCTGAGGGGAGGGAAGACAAAGAACATTGCTGGTACATTCAAAGATATGACGAGAGATAAAAATGCCAAAGAATGGCAGAGGGGGGGGGGGGGGGGAAGAAAGATACAGGAACGCTACTGAAGTCCCTGAAGAGCCAAAAGATGCATTTCTGTAACATCTGAAGAAAAACTTGTGGGAAGAAGTTATTATCTTATGGGATCTTGTGTTCTATGTTGTGCCAACAAGATCTGACTTGATCTCTGGATCTCATTCCCAGAAGATAAGACCTGTATCACAACGTATTGATCTTGTTCCCACAGGAATATAACTGGATCACACTTTGGGTCTTGTTCCCTCGAGATAATGTTGTCTACCAATCTTGATCTGCTAACGCATAAAACACATATGTGTAGTGCATGGAGAAGAAGACATAAACAGGTATAGGAATCTGGGGGTTTTCTGGAGAACTTATTTTCCACTGTAACACTTTTGACAGGCCTTTGTCTCGGATGATGTCATGTAATCGATCCTGTCTTCACGTTTACAGCCTCACTGCTGTAACTGATTTAAACTGGACTGCAGGGACCTTCAAGATGTTTGCAATCACACACCCTTCTCTCTGGCTCAGATTGGGACTTGTTCTTGATCCCCATGACCCTCCTTCAGGTCTGAAGCCGGTGCTTGATGATCACTGGAGCAGGCGGAGGAGGAAGATGGGATAATGTGGATGGTGATTGTGATGGGGGGGGGGCTTCTTCAGCTGGATGACCTCATCCAGTCTCCCCGCCCCTGGGAAAAAGTGAGCTCATGAGTGTCATAAAGAAAGAGGCATTTACGGTCTTTTAACAGACTTAGATGGCCTTACCCACTGTAGCACACAATCCAATTTACCCGCCTGGACCTGGGATAATGGAACATCTGTGAAAGGATGAAACAAAAGGAATGAACACTCAACAAAATGCCTTATTTTTCTATCAGATTGGACAGGCCTCAGTGGTTTTGTCATCTTGTTTTGGTGTCTACACTACAGCACTGTGTCCCAGATGATGAGGGGATTTTCTTACATTCCCAAACCTTTTTTGAGGAAGCATATAACCGTTTTGTAAACTATACAATAGAGGATAAGAGCCACATGAGACTTGGTTTTTGGGGGGATGTGAAAAAAATCTCTGAATTCTGACTTTTTTCTCAGAATCCTCACTTTTATCTCAACATCTCACATTTGTTTTCACATGTGGCCCCAATCCTCTTCCGTAGTAAACACTTCAGGGCTTTTGTAGACTTTCCTTGTTTTGGGAAAAAGTGCAAAAAATCATTACAAATCCCTTCAGTGAAGCTAAAACAAGAAAATACTCCAGTGATAAATAATTCAAATGCTTGGAGAACATTCGTGCGAGCTGCTTTCTTTCCTCCTCAGTTTTGTTCGTTGGTTTTCCCCATGCATTTATAGTGAAAATGAAAGGAGATGCATCTCGTGTTGCAGTCGATGTGCAGATATTTCAATGAATGAACGGTCGGCTGACTGCGAAAGGGAATAGGAGGATATTCCTGTGGGAATGAAGCGCCTCCCCTTTAATCGCTCGGCTGAGTTTGTCTCGGAGCTGTAGTCGCTCTCTGCACTCGCACATTTGCCGTCAAGAACTCAGCACGGGATTTCAGAGCTCTTGTTTTTGTCCCTGAAAGCTGCTGTTTTTTCCTTTTTCCTGTGTTTTTGTGGAATATAAAGCGCCTGGAGTGGAGGGTTTTATCGCTTCTTTGTGCCGTTTTATTATCATCGTCATGAAGAAACGCGGAATAAAGCGTTCAAAGTGGCTGAAGGACTGAAGGCTTGGTAAGTGAGTGCGCTCTACTACTCACATGCGATTTAAATCCACTGTTTTGGTGACTGAGTGATTTGACTTTAAGTTTAGGAAAAAACATCTTATTTCCTGGACAAAGCTTCCCAAATAAGCCTGTTCCAAAAGTAAACATGTTGCATTTAATGTTGGTTAAAATCCAAACATTTTAATCCATTTTAATTTATTTAATTCCTCATAGTTTAGTATAGATATTCTCATACAGTCATTGTGTTCCCCCCTTTTTTGATCAGCGTGTTAACGTTGGATTTTATTGCAGGGGTGTGAAATGTGATTGCATCCTTTGGGCAAAGTCCAGATGCCAGACGTTATTGCCCCCTGCGTAAAACAAAAGGAGTGTGTAAAGCCCAGCTGTTGGTGTAGTTTAATGTCACATGAAAGCATGTAAACGCACACTTGTGGGGGCTCTGTGATCAGGAGGAAGTTTTCCATAATTATTATACAAGGATCAGGACCTGTGGATTATTATTTTTCTTGGTTGGATGTGTTTATCTCTCTTTTATCTTGTCCAATCCATAACTGCAACAGAAATGAGGTCACGCATTAACCTGCATGTCCCTGTTTGCCCCTGCAGCCTCCTGCTCTCACTCCTCCACACACCACCGTTTGGACGCTGCGATGGCCAAGTGGCTGAAAGACTACCTGAGCTTTGGCAGCAGGAAGGTTCCTCCACAGCCACCCACACCAGACTACACAGAGAGCGAGATCCTCAAGGCGTACCGGCTCCAGAGGGACATGGACTTCGAGGATCCCTACGAGGACTCGGAAAGCAGATCCAGGGGTGAATCTGGGACTTCTGACCCCGCCACACCGGTGTACGGCTCTCCCATGAAGTCCTCCACCGTGGACGTGAAATCCCCCAAACACAGACTGATCAAAGTGGACTCTCAGGAGCTGGGCCGCACAAAGATCCTCCTCAGTGCCGTGTCTTTAGACGACCAGCAAGAGCCTGTAAGAGCCTCACTTTCTTTCTCAGCATGTGTTCGTACACTGAAAAAACTTTACTTTAATTAAATGTATTATGTCAATATATATAACTGTAAGAGGTTAGTTGAAAGCAATTATATTAAGTTGAACCAAATATATTTTATTTATACTTGATATTATTGGTCTCAACTTTCCTAATACAGTTATCTGAGATCTGTTGACATTAATTAAAGTCAACGTTTCAGTGTTTTCAATGTAGTTTAATGCAAAAAGCAGATCATCACACATTTAATTCCTTATTTGGAATTGGAGAGAATTGGATGGATGAAGGGAATGCAAGAACGTCATGAAGGATGAAAAACACTCTTCATCTAATCCCCTTTCCATCACCGTGACATCCTTTATTGATTAGACTCCATAAGCAAGTGACTGGTAATGTGAGTCTCAAATATGCATTGTTTACATAAATCACATTACATCCCATGCGCCGCATAAATCCGCTCCCGTGGATGGAAGAAAGAATTATTGATGGCTGGATCGGACCATTGAGTCGGAGAGGGTCACAGTCCCGGGAGTTTATGTCCTTCCATAAATAATAAATGGGGTTTAGTTTTTCAAGCTGAGAGAGACCCCCGCTTGAGCACATGTTAGGGGCCATATACAGTCACCATGCGGAGATATGCCAAGGGCCACAGGGGGGTATAATTTATAGCTGTATGTGTCATCACTGCAGTGCTTTCCCTGCTGTGTACTGTGCATGTTGTGCTGTAGAGAGCATACACAGATACTGCACAGACAAAAAAAAGCAAACAGATGTTGAGTCTGAGCAACTGGAGCGGAAGCAAAGGCTTTACAAGGAAATGGTCTTCACATCAATTCAGCTCACATATGCTGAGTAAGTTAAGGAGTATTTCAGGGATTTCATCGCTGCAGTTAAATCCATGACTCCGCTCATGGAAAATGCTACAAGTGCGAAAGTCCCGAAGTGGATTGGAGTAATAGTCTTAACTCAAGTCGATAGCTTTCCCCCCCTTCTACTCCCTTCTGCACTCATTTATTTCCCAGGGTCTCTGGGAACGAACATCCGCACTCTAATTAACATTGCAGATTCCTGTGCATCGATAACCTGTTGTACAATCAACAGGGGATTAGAATGTCATTTTGTCAGGGCGTGTGCATGTTCACCAGGAATTTTGGGAAGTGAGCCTTGCAACAGTGACTTCCTTTGTCACAGAGTGAGACAGGGATGAATGTGTATGTGCTTGTGTGTATATGCACATGTATTTGTGTGTGTTTGTTTGTGAACATATGGCTGCCTTTGTTGCTGTCAGGGTGCCAGATGACCGCTGTTTTCCTCCTGTGCTTGCATGAAGGAACAAATGCTCCCAACCAGCCAACCAGATCTATCTATTACTCCCTGTGTTCTCTTCCCAAAGCCAAAAAAATCCCTCATCTACAGACAGGACTGTTTCTGGCTGCATTACATAAAGCGCAAAAATAGCAACAGACATAACATATTATCCCTTCTTTAAAGTGGACCTATCATGCTATATTTGAATAATATAGTGTAGGACCATACCTATATAAGGCATATTTATACTTTTTTTTTTTTCAAAATACCAAACAGATCATGCATTTTAGCCATGCCTCATTTTGCTCAATTTGACAATTTATAGCTCTGTTTTTGCAAGGGTTGATTTTGTGAGCAACAGCACCATCTACAGGCCTGGCATATGTACTACAGCGTCTCCAGCGCTTTCGAACGGCAATGGCCGTGGCTGTCTCCTCCTGATTGGTGGAGTTGGCCCAATAGCCGTAGCGCCACCGTCCTGACGTCAGGACAGTGTTCAAATCTGGATCAGTTTTTATCAGATCTGTTGCAGCCCCTTTTTTAGAGATTTGGGTATGGAGGAAAATAGAGAGGGTTGTGTTTTCTGACACTTGGTGAGTTCCCTGGAACACCGGGGACACATATTCATGTATAAAAGACAAAAAGTGCATTTTGCATGATAGGTCCCCTTTAAGGGTTTTAAGAGGGAACTGTATTGTGCGGCTACTACGTATACCGACCATTAGTTTGCTTGTGTGATTTTGCACCCTAAAGATGCAAATGAGTATCTTGATGATCCTCAAAAAGCGTTTTGTCTGTAACCAAACATATAGTTAAGGTGCCATTCAGCGAGGATGTGATTGCTTGTTAGGAGTGTTGCACTGCTCTCTCTTTGTTGGGTCTTGATGAGCTATTGTGTTCCTTTCTAGCAGTTACATGTAACACAGAGTGCAAACTCTTAATTATCAGAAAATATTCAGATTCCTAGGACGCTTTTACTCAAGTGTGTCAATCAAAAGTGTGATTAACGATTCGCAGCTTTTACAGAATGCTGATATGAAATCGTCAAAGCCTATAATTACAATGTTGTGCCTGCAAGAAAGAACCTTTCAGATATTTGTGTTCATTTTATAACATAAAAAACACTGGAGACATTTTTCTCCAACAAAGACAAGTTAATGATCTGTGACCAAACCCATTTACCCTCATCACTAAGTGTGTGTTTTGTCCTTCAGGTGGTGCCGTCTGCTCCGCTGGCAAGAGACACGGATTATTCGGACCCGTTCGATGCTCACATGAGCCACAGGTCAGAGCCGGACCTCAGAACCGTTCCCTGCGAGAACAACGGCTACATGGAACCGTACGAGGCTCAGAGGGTCATCACAGGTCAGTGGGTTCATCAGTCGCTATCTTATCAGTCTTATAATGATTCAGTGAGTTCTTGTTATCATACAGGAAAAGCTTCTTTAGCAAATATACAGACAGGAGGAAGAAGAAGGCGAGGCATCAACTTTCCTCCGACTGAAGCTCTGAGTGGCTCATAAAATCTGCTCGGTAATACTAAAAATAACATATGTAAGGTGGGGAAAAGAAACAATGCCAGGTAGAGAAACAATTTCATTTTCCTTTACTGCTTCCCTTAGTTTTATCTCTGATAGTTAGCTCCATAATTGCATTCATAATACGAGATTAAGCTCTTACCTCCCAGTCTGTTATTATATTGCATTTCAGGTGCACAAACTCATAACAAATATGGATCTGTGGCATCTAATAATATCAACATTGATCTGATAATCTGTATTTGATGACCGGTCAGAACTTTATCTCCCCCTCCTTTTTCCATTATAGTCAATTATTTCTGCCTTTACAGAATAATGCATCCTTATTTCTACATGTTCTTCTTTCTAAAAAAACTGGTATTTAGTGCAGTATTGCTCTTTAAATCTATTTGATTGACTCCACTTGTGAATACACAGTTCTTCTCTGCTGTGTTAACCTGTCCACTCCACTGTGTTTGTTTATCGTTGGCTCTCAGCCGCACAACACTTCCCGTCAGACACGTCTCTCCAGTCTCTCCCTTGTGATTGTCTCCCACATCCTCTAGCTCACATCTATCCTTTTCCATTTGCCTCTCAGCCTATAACATCTCTGTCTGCCCCTTTCCCCCCCCCCGCAAGCTCCCTGCTCTGTCCCAGTCATTTAGTGTAAAAGCGCCCCCCCCTCCTCTTTCTCCATCTCTCTTCATCTGGAGGGCTCTCCCGATGCCCCGAGGGGAGTCTGGCTCTCTCTATAATCGGTCCTGTTTCCTAAAATCTATGTCCTGTCCTCTCTCAGTTGGCCCTTTCGCTGCCTTTTTGCTGGTCAAATGAAGTTCGTAAAATAACAGGCTCGAAGTGAATGGAGTCCCGATTGAGAAACCTTGAGGAAAATCTTTCTCTCGCTGCAGCTGGAGAGATTAGATTGTTGCGTTGATGGCAGAGCGTTTTTTTGGAAAAGCATTGTCACCGCTCTTTCATTGACTTTGAATTTGGCCTGTCAATCAAGAGCTGCCTGCTTTTGTCTGTCTGTCTTTCAGCATGTTGGTGCTCATTAAAAAAGCAGCAGAGCAGCAAAGACAGATGTGAGATTGGAATAGTAGTCTCTCACAGGGACTGTCCTGAAAAGACACCTGTGTGCTTTCCGTGAGTTTCCGTGCTAATAGTTAAAAGATTATAAAAGACCTGTCTGGCCTCTGACACACATCTGTACGCCTAAACACTTCCCGTCGCCATCACCTCGATCTTCAATCTATGTCAACTCTCTGTCAAATTGCTTTTTTTCCTCTCCCCCCCCCCCCCCCCCCCCTGCCTGTGTTTTCCTCCATTATGTTTCCTATGAAATTCTCATTTTATTTCCTCCACGCCTGCTTTTATCTCTTCGCCTTCATCTTCTCCATCTCCGGGCTGTCGTGACACCGCGGGTTCCCAGAGCAGGTAGAGCAGCCCGCTGTGCTTCTGTCTCAATGACTTAACATCAAACGCCGACATAACCCCCCCCCCCCACCAGCACCTCACCCCCCTTGTTTCCTCACTGCTTCCTTTTCCTCTTCCTTTCTCCACAACCTCCTCCTCCTCCTCTCTCCATTTCCCCCCTCCACTCTCTTCTTCATAACCTCGAGGCCCCTTCCCCAGGGCCTCCACTTGGTCGCCATGGTGACTACAGGGCCGACCCAATAGCGTTGTCTTGAAGGTTAAAGTTTTTCCCCGCCTTTCACCAGGGAACCTTTCCATTGAGTTCCTTTTCCTCATGCGACTGCTCCTCCTATGCTGCTGGCTGTGTGCACAAAAGATGCCGACTCCTTCATTTCCCCCCAAATTTCTTTCCTTCTGTACCACCTGTTTTTTTTTTTTTTTTAAAGGCTGCACTTTTGAGGTCAACATATCAAAGCGCCATCGCTGATTGCCGCCGCCGCCGCCGCAGCTTAGAGGCTCCTATTGATGCATTTAGAAATCAGATTTCATCCTCTTGCCTGCATCGATAATCTCAAAGCCTTTTTATCTCATGGCCATATTTGACTCCACACCACAAGTGCTGAGAAACATTTCTGGCAGGGAACCCACTGAGAAACTGATGAAAATGTTAACGAGGGAATACGGACGCTGTTGTGAGCCGGGCGAGATTGCTGCTGGGATTCAGGAGGAGGGGTGGTAGGGGCGGGGGGGGGGGTTGTTGTCTAACGTGTTTGCAACTCAGCATCCAGCCCAAGGCCTTGTTAAGCCCTCTTATATGAGATTCTGAGCCCCCCGGCAAACTGTGCAAACATAATTTATCTCGTCTCTAATTCTAGTCATGTCAGAGCTCAACAGGCTTCTTGTTTTACTCTGTAGAATATCAATCTTGTGTTTAGGAGAATCGCTACTGGCAAATATTATTTCCTAATGTTGCCGGTTTATACCTGTTACACATCCACAAAGATTGAAATGTGTAGGTGTCTCGTTATGAATCTGTGTTAACTTGTGTATTCATAATAGAGCTGCAGCGAGGTCCAGGAGGAGGGCGGTCGCGGGGCGAGGTTCAGCTCTACGACACCCCCTATGAGGATGAGAGGGGCCGGCGCCTGGGTCTGTTGTACGGAGACCCTCAGGAGGAGGGCAGGGAGAACAGCCGGCTGCCGCAAGACGACGAGAGGCCGGCTGACGAGTACGACCAACCCTGGGAGTGGAAGAAGGATCACATCTCCAAAGCTTTTGCAGGTAACTGGAAGAAATAAGAGAATATTCTGACAGACACAAATCAAGGTGGAGCAGAGTCTGGGAAAGACCATCTCATAGCTATCTATTTGCGTTACAATAGATAGCTCTCCTTCAATGATCTCTTCCTACATCTGAGTGGAGACATTCTCTATGACCTTCGCTGTCACTGGTCTTTGTTTGTGTTTTGAACTGGAAAACATGGCCTCTGTTCTGGGAAGATTCTAATGTATTCAGGGAATCGCTTTATGAATACATTTAAAACGGGTTGAGACCAGGGAGCTTCTAAATCATGCTTCATTGTATATTAAAATATATTCAGAGCATATATAGAAGCTTTTAGCAAACATGAAGGCTTTCAGATGGAAAAATATTGTTTACTGAAACCCAGTTGGATGCTGAATTGATATTATCTTTGACCAAAACAATGATTCCCTACCACAGACTGTACACACAGCTCCTGGAGTTTCTGGGTATCAAGAATAGACCATAAGGTATCTCAAAAATATTTGTTCTGTTAGTGAAAATGGTTGAGACTAGGTTTAAAAAAAGGGCTGTTTTAAAGGTCAAAGCCTCCCAGGAGCACACAGAGATCCCTGCTGCTGTTACTACATAGTGAAATACTCATCTAACTGTCCTGACCTTTAATGCAGTGTCTGCCCCCATCACTACATCTCCATAGGCTTGTTTTTCAGGAAATGGAGAGGGCTGTGACCTTCACTGTCTAATGACACAAATCTTTAACTACATTTAAACAATTTCTGGTGACTTTTAATTTCTCGCTCGCTTCCATTCGATGATATATAAGATTGAAATAGATGTCTTGTGTGTGTGTATATGCATGAGAGAGATACAGACGTCATGAAACAGAAAGCAAGGTTCATTTTCTTTCATTATCGTGGTATTACGGGCTGTATTTCTACAATAATTGGTGCAGAACATGATTATATTTTTCAGAGTTGCACTGACAGTGCATGTCACATCCTATCTCATTATATTCCATCTATTGAATATAATTGGAGGCAGAGAGTGCAGTGGAAGTAAGAGAGACGGAGCAGTGAGGAGAAACAGAACTGGACTGATGGGTCATTTAGGAGTGGATCAGTGTAAGGCATGCAAGGCCAAGTCGGCTTAATTGAGCTGCATCTCCAAGTCACCAAGGTCAAGGTGATGGGATAATAACTCAACCTCGCCTCGAATGCACTCCCCTCCGTTCCCCCTCTCCTCCCCTTTGTGTGCACCCCCCCCCCCTCTCGCCTAAGTTAATTACACGCCTGCATGTGCACGACTGATCCAGTGCTAATAA
This sequence comes from Trematomus bernacchii, assembly GCF_902827165.1. Lineage (NCBI taxonomy): Eukaryota > Metazoa > Chordata > Actinopteri > Perciformes > Nototheniidae > Trematomus > Trematomus bernacchii. The sequence continues at coordinate 2,190,150 of NW_022987739.1, read as the reverse complement.
GAGAGTCATGGTCAGCACACCATTGTCTGAACACACACACACACACACTCGGAGACATTCACACCGTGTTCAGACTCAAATCACATTCAGAGGAGCAGCAAGGAGACACCGTAACTTATTTGAGAGCGGAGATGATTTCAAAAGGAGGTGCAAGACAGTTCATTTAAAAGCCAATACCACCTCTTACCTACTCATCCCTGCTCTTTCTGTCATTTTTCTTCCTTTGGACCTTGTTCCTCTTTGTGCCACATACAGTACGGGCTCCTGCAGAGCAGCGCTCGCAGCACCATTACAGAGCGCGGTGGAGGAAAACGCTCCAGTCGTCTGACCCCTTGTTTTTTTCCATTTGGAGTCAGCACTCTGAGCTGGCGTGCTGTCAGTCCGAGCAGACCAGAGCACTGAAGTGTAAACACGCAAACAGTATTTTCCATTCTCACATTTAATCCATATACCCAGATCCACTCAGTGTTGCTAGGCACGGCCCACATGTGAGCGAGGAGAGAGATGGAAAAGATTGAAAGAGATGTGGGAGAGACAGAGAAAATGCATAGGCTGTGGAGGGAGCCAGAGGGAGAGAAATGGAAAGGGACGTCCAAGGTTATGGTATGTTTGGTGGCATCTCAATGGATGTTTGTGGAGGCCCTGGGCTCCATAGGGGAGGGGCGTCGAGGAGAATTAATGGTCGGGGGCTTTGGCGAGGTGAGATGCAGGGAGAGGAGGGGGAGTCAGGGCCATTGTGGCAGGGTGCAATCCGTCATCCGCCAACACAGGCGCACTCTCTCACACATATACACAGCCGCAGAGACAGGGCTGTCCCCGCTCCCCGTGGATGTGACACAGCCACTCAGATAACCCGCTGCAGGGGGCAAAGGGGGAGGGGGGGGCGGCATCGCAATCTGCCAGCAGCCCCTCATCATCACCTTCACACGGGCGCATGCACACACACACATGTGGATTCTCAACTCCAGCTCTGATGATCAGGGCCCTCTAATTCAAGGGTGAGAAGAGGTTGTGTGCTTATTGGCACAAATGGGGGAGGGAGGGGATCGCTGGTGCGTAGCATCCATGCACTTCGGAATCAAATCTCTAATTAGGATTTCACAGCTTATCCATGCTTAAAAGTAATCGCCTGGGTAAATATAGCATGTGGCTGCTTTTATTCAAATCGTATCAGAAATAAGCTCGCCTCCAAAGCATTTGATGTGTTTTCCCTTGGACATGGAGTCCACTAACCCCAGCTGTGTGAGGGTGACTCCAGCGGTGCCCGAGGGCTCGGACGTGACAGGCCTCTCTCAGTTTGCAGGGTTTTAATTGCAGCGTTAGAAAGCTGTCACAAACCATTCACAAACGTCCAGCTCGAATGACCGGAGTCATTCATTCTTGGAAGTCAATAGACAGTCCAGCAGTGAAAGATTGTCCCTGCAACCATTCAGCGCTAATTAGTGAGCTAATGAAAGGCACAATCTCATTCTCTCTCTGAAGCCCGCACATAATGAGCAGATGAACGGGTGTTTCAGGTATTTCATGTTTGTACGTTTTATAGTCCGTTAGAGGAGCTCTGAGCCGGTTGATGAAGATGATTGTCGGCCTGAGGTGGAGAAGTGTACGGATGATTAGAGAGCCTCAATTTGGACGAGGAAGTTGAATGAATAACATTTCCACCCCCAGAAATGACTATTATTGCGCCATTGAGAAAAGCACTTATCCTCCACTTGTTCCAGTGCAGCTGCTCATTAGGAAACAGAAAGATAAGCGCCGTGCAGAGAAGCTCCAGAGTGTGAATGTGTGCGTCATAACAAGAAGACCAGGGTTTTAAAAAAATGCTTTCTTTGTCTGTTCAGATAAACTCTTTGCAGCACAAAAACACAAGTGGGTATCCTTGTTATCCTATAGTTTATTTTATAGTTTGTGTGATAAACATATTGCTTAATTTAAAATAAATGCCTGTTTGTTTGCTGTACTGTGCATACAGTATAGATTGAGCTTTTAGCCACAGTGTTGCCAGACTGAAACATCTCAACAATTACTGGATGGATTGTCAAACCGATATTCATGGTGCTCAGAGGATGAACCCTTCTGACATTCGTTACCCCTAACTTGCAACAAAGAGGTTGACATTTTACATTCGATGGGCATGACATTTGGAACAGATATTCATGTTCCCCAGAGCATTTGACTGTCATAGTTGTTGTGATCCTAACACACTATGATCAAGTGAAAGTTTTACTCTGTTCAAAGGTTTGGTTTATGACCAAATGGCCTCAAAACTAATTCTCAACGTCTACGTTTTTAGGGCTAATGGACTAATGTTAGAATGCTAGCAGGTTAAAGCTAGATACAGAGCATGATAAACTGTTAATCTAACTACCAACCATCAGCATGTTATTAATGTCATTGTGAGTTGTTACATGCTGATGTCAGCACCGCTGTGCCTTTGCAGCATCACAGATCTGCTAGCATGGCTGTTTAATTAAGGCTTTTTTTACCAACCAGATGTTTAAAAACTGGGGAATTGAGTTACATTTTGTAGGAAGGCAATACATTCAGGAAGAAAGACAGTTTTTCATAGAGGGCCATGAAAATACAGAGCCGTATTAGAAGACCAAATCCATTCTTTTGTAAAATAGGACTGTAGGCTGGATGCTAAAGGGTGCTTTAAAGTGTTCATGCATACAGAGGCAAAAGCTGAGGTTAGCAAAGCTTGCAAAGACACCGTGACGGATGATCCCTCATTGCATGTGTTCTGTCTGCATGTCTGGATACTTGTGCTCTTACAAGGATTCCTGGGCTAGGCTCCATGTGTGTAAGTCCCCATAGGAGAGGCAAATGTATTTCTGTATGTCTGCAGACAAAGGTGAGCAAAATAAATATAAAATGAGATTTCCATTTCTGGTGTTATGCTGCTCTCTGTTGCTCTAAGCAGACCCTGGGGGCTTCTTCCCAGCCTCTTCATCAATTTACCGACACAGTGAAAGGTCTCTTGTTGCTCTCTCCTTTCCTCTTTGTCTCATTTCCTCTCACTTGCCTCTTCCCTTCTCCCCATCGCTTTGTTTCCGTCTCCTTCAGCGTGAACCTTAACTGACGTTAATGAAAAGGCATGTCCTTCGCAATTCCCTCTTCCCGACCAATATGAGAGACGAGTGGAGAGGTGATGGAAGTGGAGTAGGGCACGAGAGGTGAGGAGAGGATGGAGGGAATAAGGAAAGAGAGATAATGCCCTTTGAGGAACTTAGGTGAGAGAGAGGCAATGAGAAACAGAGGGATGTATAGCTCAGAGAAAGCAGTGAGAGCTTCAGGAAGCGCTGGAATGGATACATGAATATCTAGGAAACATGTCTCTCAATCTTAAATCTGTGGATCCAAACTATGAAAGGAGAACTTGTATGCATGTGTGTTTCCTTCTTATTCTTCACTGGCAGAAGGTGTTACTTGTCTGTCCTTATGTCGGCCATTTCGCCCAGCAGAAGGTCTTTGTGGGCAGAAAGAAGATGGGGATGCCAGGGCTGTTAAAAAAACAGATGTCTTCATTAATGGACCTGACGAAGCTGTTCTATTGTCTTTGTCTCCTCACAGACACAGACAACAGCTGGTGTGCTCGAAATGTCAGTTATCCGTCATTCAAGGTGAAAGGTCTGCTCACCACCCCCCCCCCTCAGATACATTTCTGGTAATTGTTAGCAGGTAGTTGAGGCAGGGATTTTGGGAGACCACGATTGACTGAATTGCTGCCGCCTGTTGTATCAGCTGGCTTTCAAAGGGAGGCAGAAGTGATGGGAAAACACACGTCTTTGTTTTAGCACACGATGAATACGGTGTAGAGGATTTTAACACAAATCATCACTATGCAGATGAGAGCGCGCCTTTGTTCGTAAACCATTAGTGTGTCTCTTGTGTTGGTGAACAAAGCAGAGCGCACTCACTGTTAGCCCTCTATGGAAGAGAGATCCACAGGTTGCCCCATTAGAAGTGAATGGGAGCCAGATGTTCCCTTTTGTGTGTGTGTGTGTGTGTGTGTGTGTGTGTGTGTGTGTGTGTGTGTGTGTGTGTGTGTGTGTGTGTGTGTGTGTGTGTGTGTGTGTGTGTGTGTGTGTGTGTGTGTGTGTGTGTGTGTGTGTGTGTGTGTGTGTGTGTGTGTGTGTGTGTGTGTGTGTGTGTGTGTGTGTGTGTGTGTGTGTGTGTGTGTGTGTGTGTGTGTGTGTGTGTGTGTGTGTGTGTAGTGTGTGTGTGTGTGTGTGTGTGATGTGTGTGTGTGTGTGTGTGTGTGTGTGTGTGGTGGTGTGTGTGTGTGTGTGTGGTGTGTGTGTGTGTGTGTGTGTGTGTGTGTGTGATCAGATTGAGGAGCTCAGGCAAGCTTTATGTGTGTGTTTGCATGTTCATCCTTTTGAAGTGAAAAAAAAGCTGCCACTCTTAAAACTGAGTCCTAGGTACCTTAACTGTTACAACATGTTTTGTTTATTTATTTCATTTGACTTTGTGGTTTTATCTTCTTAGTTGAGATGCATTAAAGGTGGGGTAGGTAAGTTTGAGAAACCGGCTCGAGATCGCTAGAATTTGAAAATACACAACCGGAAAAAATCTGCCACTTCCTTACAGAGCCCCTCCTCCAACACACACGAACGTGCACATGACCAATGAGGGCACGAGATAAGTCTGTGCACAGATGGAAGGCTGACAGGCAGGTAGGCCATCCAGTTATTTTAGCCGGGCCGGCTCAGATGATTGGTCGTGCTTTTTACAGTACTACGGCTTCCACAGATGACATTTTTTAATGGATTTTTTGTCAAAGCACTTAAGATATTCATTGCTATCGGGATGTTAAGAGCATTCCATGGAATATAACAAAAAGTGTATCTCGAGCCGGTTTCTCAAACTTACCTACCCCACCTTTAATGTTTGGATCCTGGACTCGAGGACGCTCTCATCTACTGGTTCTCTTTTGACTAGTTTTTTAGCTGGAGGTTAAATGCTGGGATGAATGATGCTTTGACAAGATAACCATGTATACCCTGTGCCCAAAAGACCTTGTGTCTAAGAGCTTGTGTAGATGAGTGATCTGTCTATTCCATTTATTGTGAGTTGACCAAGATAATTAAAAATGGAAGCCAGAAAAACAAGAAAATGCTTTAACGGCCATGTCCAAAGCCAACATCAACAATGTGGATAAGACAGTGGAAACAATTGTGGAAATCATCTCACCACCACTTTCAATTTAAGTGAGGAAAAACACATTTTAGGATTCGAGAGCACTGGACATTAGTGGTTAAGAGACCACAGCCAATGAAAAATCAAAAAAGGAAGAAGAATCTTTTCCCACCTGAGCCTATCTCTCTCTTTGATGGCTGAGCACATTTCTGATCCGTAATAAATTGTCTTGGCTTTCTCCATTCCCTCTTGTTACTCTCATTTACACCCTTCTCTCATTCTAATGCCTCTCTCTCAGCTCTACTCGACAATTACAGGTGTGAAATGTGATGTGGTGGTGAGGGGGATAGGCTGCAGAGTGTGGCAGCGGAGGTGTTTCTGAGTGTCAGGTGTGTGTGTGTGTGTGTGTGTGTTCCTGCATGTCCTCCCATTCAGGGGTGCCAGGCCACACTTTCATCCTGGCTTTAGCGGAGGTGCGGCCCACTCCAGATGGGGCCATTGTGCTGCGCCATGCATCAATAATTCACAGAGAGCCAGAGAAAGTGGCGGAGTGTGTCTGCCTGCTCAATAATTAACCAGGGAGGGAGAGAGAGGCATGTATGTACAGCCCGGGTCCCTCTCAAACACCCATTCAAATGGCCCTTTGATGTCGCAGGCCTTGAGGGTCTTTGGATTCGCCGGCTCATTAAGATGTCACCCCTCTTTCCCTTTTATTTGTTTTGTAATCCACTTGCGCCGTGAGCAGGAGCTGAACATACGGTGTGAAACTGGCATACTGTGTGTGTGTGTGTGTGTGTGTGTGTAAGGCTGCAGTAATGACTGTTAAAGTAGATGCTTGCCTGCTATGGTAGATAATGAGCTATTTTCAGTTTCTGTGCCCCTCCTGTGCTCTCCTAGGTAGGACAGTGAGCGGAGCATTATTCTGCCCACACGCTCCTCACTTCCTCTGTCACACCGCACTGTGGGATGCACAGTTTCTCAAAGTGGATTCGTTCAAGTGACTATAAATAATGCAGCCTCTGACTTCCCCTGTCCTCTCTTATCACTCATGATAAATTACTGCAAATATAGCATCTGAAGAATATGTTTTGCCAGCGATGAAGCAAAGAGAGTATATTACTTCTCTTTATGACAGGAGGTAGCGTTAATAACATCTCACGATCCAACATCTCTGTCATTCCCTCACACACTCTCAACCCCCCCTTCCACTTCTCTCTCCTCCTCACATTCCGATCTTGCACCTGATTTCTTCATCACTTTCTCTCCCACATCTTCCTTTAGTTCACTTTGATGTAGCCCATCTGCTGTTTTCTCACTTTGCCGCTTTTTCTCTCGCCATCTCCCCTCTCCCATCTCCTCTATTTAGAAATGAGGGATTTGTCCGAGTTGCCCTGGCCCGCGCCGGTGGGTCATCTGGAGGAGGAGCCCACCGCCAGAGAGCAAGGTGACCTCCCACCCTGAAAACAACCCTCCCCCCCCCATCCCTGCCTCACCTTATCTCCACACATACAGTCACCCTGACCTCCATGACCCATGCTACATCTGCTCTAACTCCACCCTAACCCCCCCCTGCAGGTGCATCTGCACCACCTGCCTGTTGCTTTCTTTGGGTTTAAAGCTCTTTTCTTACCACATTCCCCTCCAGCATCATCCACGCATGACAAGCTTTGTGTAAATTAGGGAGACTGCCGTGTTCATTTCAAGGTTTTTAGAAGCGCTGTGCTACAATTATTGTTTAATTACAAGCTCTGTTGATTGAATTTTGCCAAGATACTGCACAGAAGGGGTAAATAAAACAGTCTGTTTACAGAATTTGCTCCAGGATCAAATCAAAGTTTATTTATATAGCCCAATATCACAAAACACTTTTGTCTCAGTGGGCTTTACAGAACACGAATGACAGTGCTACAAGATAAATACAATTACAAGAAAATAATAAAAAGGCAAGATAGAATGACAAATACAAATACATTACATTACATTACATTACATTGCATTTAGCTGACGCTTTTATCCAAAGCGACTTACAATAAGTGCATTCGACCAACAAGATACAAACTTGAAGAAAACAGAATCATATAAGTACATCAGGTTTCATAGAGATAACACATTTCAAGTGCTACTCAACTGGCTTTAGATAAGCCAGTCCTTTGTTAGTATATAATAATAATAATAATACAAATTAAAATGTAAAACAAAAAGCCAATAAAATAAAAAGAACAGTAGGAAAAACGTGGCGTAATCTCAAACCAGCTTTTAAAACAAAGTCTTCAGCACTCTCTTAAAAGTTTGGACACCGTCTGCCTCCCTTAATGAAAACAGGAAGTTGGTTCCAAAGAAAGAGAGCTTAGTAGCTCTGACTCTTGATCTGAAGAGAATAGAATAGAATCAGTATTGTCAACATAACGTTATCTGCAGTGTAAACTTTTGGAAGAAAGAGCAGAGCCGAGCAGGGAAACTTCCTGTCTCTATCTGCCCTGTGTGACTCTTAAAAATGTTGATAATGGTTATTGTGATGATAGTTTTGCAAACCGGGACCTCCTGTCTTTAGTCTGACCCCTCTCCCTCCGGCATGCCTGGTTTTGAAATAGCCGGATGTCTGATGTTTACCCAACTCTGGCTGTGAGGTTTAATCCCTTTTGATCACAGCACTGTGTAAACGCTCTGACTCACTTTTTCTGCCCACAGTGCAGTTTGACGGCGCAGATTGGGACCGCTCCTCGTCGCCCACGGATCGGCTTCGTCCTCCGGGGCCCAGGTCCAGCCCGCTGGCAGGAGGGGGGATGAAGTTTCGGTCGCCCCAGGAATGCCTCACCCTGGTGGGGGAGAGAGTGGACGCCACGCTGCCTCTGGAGAAGCAGGTGTATGTATGCTAGTCTTCTGTTAAACCCACAGGACCTACATTATAATACTTCAGTCGCTCTGTGTCGGAGTATAGACAACACTCTGGTTAAAGTTGAATCAAATTAGGAGGCTTACATGCTTGGGACTTCTGATAGTTAATGATTGAGGGTCTTCATTTAATTACATTGGATATAACACAGGATAAAGGAGTTGTCTTAAAAAAAGTAGTTATAGTACTGGCTATAGTTCACATCAGCTGTACCCACAATGCTGTGCAATATTGAAAAGTTGCAACTAAAGGACAGTAGGGAGTAAGATGTTTACGTTGCAGAAATATAGGATTAAATCATGTCTTTTGGTCTGAGATTTCATGTTTACATGCATGAAACAAATCTAAATTATGCAATTAGTTGCGCATGTAAATGCAATTAGCATAAATTATTATCTCTGAGCTGAACATGTAAATGTCTCTGCAGGGGCTCTCGTGCATTTATCATTCATTGTTATAACCGTGATTTAAAACATTTGAGGAAGCACACGTTTGTACATCCGACAAACAAATCCTAAACTCCATTACATTGCACCCCTTTGATCTATTACGGGCGTGGACACATTAACACGCAGCGGGTATGTGTTTCGGCTAAGCAGCACTCATCAGAGCTCACAGAAGTGCGAAAAGGTTAGAATGAGAACTAATTAAGTCAGACCATTAAAAACACACATTTACCCTAGTCTTGTAATTTCAGACATCATTGGTGTAATTTATTTGTTGTTTCTGTGCACATAAAGGGACATTTTACTAATGAAATCCAATCACATGACACCCCTTAAGCACACATGCACACACACATGACACACATTGTTGAATTAACAAACACTAACTTGCGCACACATTCGCTTTAGGGTGATAGTTGATTATTATGCCCCATTACTCACTGATTATCTCTTCAAGGCTTTGAGCTCCGTGTTTCCTTCAGTTCTGCTTCAAACAGAGAAAGAGTATCACTGTGGACCTGTAGCATTCAGTCATGTCGAGGACACCTTATTATTAGACAGGAAAAGTTTAAATTTGCGACTTCAAGGTTGTGTTGTCCTTTCTAGATTTGTATATAGTTTTTTACTTTGTGTTTGGAATCCTGTATTAGCCACACAAGGGTCATTGTGCTATGGATGGCAAAGTTACTGGATTGATTTCAATTAAATCAATTAAAAACATACTGATCTTTCCATGAGCACCAATGAAAGGTCAACATTAGTAATTTTGAGGGAAATATCTCAACCAGTATGGACAAGATTGCCATAACATTTGCTCATGACATTTCTACATTAGTTACACTGTTTTTTTTTTTACTGTTATTTAGCAAATGTTAGCATGCTTACATGCTTAGATGGTACATGTGGTAAACAATATTCCTCCTTAACCTTTCCATGTGAGCATCATTTTGTCATTGTGGGCATGTTAGCGACCGTACTGTTGTGAGCATTTAGCTCAAAGCACCACTAGACCATGTGCTGGAAAGACGAACTCTGCCATAGTGTTGCTGGTGTTTCTGAGAATTTTGCCCTGAAAACAGAGAATTTGTGTTCATTTTTTTACGTTAAATATGAATCTTTGGAAACATTCATCTCACTTATATTTACTTCATGTATCATCATTGTAAACATGATGATTGGCAGCTCATTTTGAGATATATTGCTATAATTATCAGTTTGTGGAATCAAATTAATTAAATGTGTGTGTGTGTGTGTTTTGTCTCATCAGGTGGTACCACGGTGCACTGTCTCGCTCGGAGGCAGAGTCGCTGCTAACGCTGTGTAAAGAGTGTAGCTACTTGGTGAGGAACAGTGAGAATAACCGCTCCGAGTATTCCCTCTCCCTACGGTAAGACACACACACACGCATACACACACACACGCACACATACACACACACACGCACACACACACACACACACACACACACCTACAAACCACCTCCAGTATTGTTCTCCGATAAACAGCGTTACAATTTAATTGCACACTGCTAATGTTTCTTCCGTGCGACTAAGAAGCGTGTGTACTGTGTGTGAAGCCAGCTTAGTTTCCGATCTCATATCGCAGTCTCCACACCTCTCCATCTGTCTCACCCTCCTCTGTCTACCTCCCTCCAACATCACCCCCCCCTCAGGATCCCTGCCGCACTGATTCCCCTCCCGATACTAATTTTCAGGGCACAATACTGCTTATCTGGTCAAATCTCTCCCTTGTAATTACTACCACGATCCATCGTCGTGGCCGCGCACCGCGCTCCCATCACCCCTCTCTCCTCAACCCATCCTTGGCCCTTCTCGGTGGCCGGCCTCCCTGGCCCCAGTGGACCCTCTTAAGTGGTAATCAGGCAGGTAGAGCACACTTCAGTGCACACATCATCCTCACCGTAATCACTAATGAATATGAATTACCTTCTGTGGGCCACACAAGAAGCCAATCCGGGAGAGAAAGGGAGGGGGGTGAGGCACGGAGTGTCACTGTGTTGTGCTGACATATATAAACAAGCTCATGCATTACTCATTTACATGACTAAAGTGGGTTTTACACACACACACACACGCACGCACACAGACACACAGACACACAGACACACAGACACACAGACACACAGACACACACACAGACACACACACACACACACACGCACGCACACAGACACACAGACACACAGACACACAGACACACAGACACACACACACACAGACACAGACACACCGACATGTCTGTATGTCACAAACACACACACATGCACACACACATGCAAGTTTGCTCAAGCAATAAGGTCACAACTGGCACTGGTTCCCCAGCTGGTGCATTTGTGTTTTTGGAAGCAGATTAATCTCTTTAAAGATTAAAATGTGCTGCTGTCCTTCATTGAAGTAGACTTAACAAAAACAAAGAACATTGCCAAACAATGTGAAAGCAGCGTAGATATTTAATCAGCTTAAAGGGAAACTTTGGTTTCAGACAGCCTTTGTTTTCTTAGTCTTGGCCATCATTCTAATCAGTTATAAATACATTTAGTTAGTTGCTGAGATCCTAGAACACAATGCTAAGAAGAAGCCAAGAAACAAGCAGTCTGATGATCAAACAGCTTTTAAACAAAGCTTCTGATCAGCTTAACGTATTTGCAAGAGAAGACGAAAGGTCAAATATTACCCAAACTCCATCACAGTTAAGAGGCTTTGACCTGCTTTCACCTTCCTGACTTTTCACAGTTTTCTTGTGCTACGACAGATTTTTACCGGCATTTTTGGTGCAATTACTTTTTTCTCGTGCGTATAATAGTCTGCATGTTTTAAATGTACCTATCACACTCTACCACCTTGTCCATTGAACATTTTTGTAGTCAATACATGCCAATGAACTACAATAACCCCGAGTAAAATTGTGTGTCAGATGTTTCATGCATCAAGGTCACTTGTATTCTGTTGGTTTTGTATGCCAAAGATTATGACTGAAACATGTGTGTGTAATCAACAAGTGTGTCATTGTAATTTGAACACCTTGCAAAGCCTTTCTACCAGGTGAAAGGTGGACACTTTAATCCCTCACCTCTAAACACAATGGTTCAGATAAAGGTTTAATTGTTTTCTCTATCAGATATCAGCAATTGTTTTGGCGGTGCAGTCAAAACAACAGAAATATGGCCCATGTTAAAATCAATAGGAATTTTCTTTCTTGTCTTCAGTGGGTTGTAAATGATCATTTCCCATCATGTAGGTTAGTCTTTATCGGGGTGTTGTGACTGCTTTTCTGGTGTTGTTAGATACTGACACGTTGTAATGTCTATGTGCCCTTCAGTAAGGACAGCTTGTGTAAAAACAACCAATATTGTTAAATAATGCAGCATTCATGGACTTTTGTCATTGAGTTGCTCCTTGGACAAAGTCAACAATATCTAAGATAACAGAGTCATGTGGACAGTGGGAGGAATGAGGAAGGCTGTTGTATCGGAGACAAGATGACCTCCAAAGTAAGTCAGCAGTGAAACAGACCGATATAAACCAACATAAATATATTTATGGAAGAGCACCGACTCAGGTTCTAATGTACCATAAGATACAAAGTGTCCCACGAAACAAACAGGACTATATGAGCGCTGACGTGATGAAGACTCTAGCTCTGGAGGCCAGTGGGATGAAGATAAACTGCCTGTTGTTCAGCTGGTTGTAGTCTCAGTAGGGGTTTCTGGCTTTCACTGCTCTTCAAAATGTAATTCGTTTTACTAGAACAATGACAATTACGATGACCGATTTCAGCCCTTGACTTTCCCTCTGCTTCTATAATTAGACATACATCATGACTGGCTGGCTGCCTCTTAAAGGGGAAGTCCCGTCATGGCTGCCTGGGATTTAAAGGGGAGGAACCAGCATGGTTTTCTTGGCTAAGCCACTTTCACAGTCCAGCGTTTTTTCTTTCACTCCCAATGGCTTTGTCTTTCCTTTCAAGTGCTATTACACCACCCGCTCATCCATCATAAAGCCCTGTCCTTCCTAATTTGTGGCATGGTGTTAAATCTCGGTTATATTCCTGTCCTCAAAGAGCAGGAACAAGAAGGGAACATAAATCCTGCTTGTCATTTCCACGGTGTCAGCTGCGTGAGGTTTTATGTGCCCCACATTTAATATCCTCTCCCACACTCCTTTCTCCCTTTCATATTGAATCTCTCCCACACTTCTTTTGTCCCCTCCCGTTCTCAAACCATTATTTCTGTTTTCCCCCCCCCACAGGAGCTGCCAGGGTTTCATGCACATGAAGTTCACCCAGTATAAAGACGGCAAGTACGTGCTGGGACAGAACAGCCCTCACTTTGACACCGTCCCAGAAGTCATCCACTTCTACACCACGCACAAACTCCCCATCCGAGGTGCCGAGCATCTGTCCCTGCTGTTCCCCGTGCTCGTGCAGACGCTCTGACGCTCCTCCTGGACGCCATTGTGATCGGACACGTAAACCTTGATTGTTTGACTGGGTCGTCCCAAGCTAGTTGGAGTTTTTGATGATTCAACACACTGGGGGCAAATGCCCTCACCCACCACTGCTGTTGTACCCGTGCCAAGTGTCTCTAACAACCGGAGGAGATCAATTCACATGAAATGCAAAAAGCTGAACTTTAGGCCACCTTTGCTGTAACTCCTCTCCTCTAGCTGACTGAAATGCAGAGGAAGTAAGCAGAGTTGGGAGAAAGTCTGTATTTTCTGGATGTACCGATGCCCCAGTTTACAGGAGACCTGCAGGAGACTTGGATTTAATTACTGCTGTTCAACAAAAAAACACCTCATTGACACTGGTAAAAAATATTGCTGTTGTGAAAACCTCACTAATCGTATTTTGCAGATTTCTCATGTTTATATGGATCATCACATTGTATAAGATAACCCTCTTCATACAACACTGTTGTTAAATGTTGGACAATTCACAAAACAACTGCTATTTTCAATTATATAAGGTTTTTTTACTAACAGCAGTTATATTTCAGATGCTTTTCTACACAAAGACACACACTTCTGTTCTTCACTGTCCTGCTGCTGTATGTTGAGAATTTGCTTTTCTCCATGTTACTTGTGAGCAACAGAGAAGCTGTGTTGTATCGGTACTTGTGTTGACCTTGTTGACCTGTATCTCTTGTTGATTGCTTGCTAGGTTTGTTAAAAAAAAAAAAAAAAGATGTCAATGCTGTCATTTTCTTTTCATTGACTTGAGGCTCGGTAGCTAAGCTGTAGGCTAAGTCTGAAGCTAAGAGATGAAACCCTCTCAAAACAAACCCTAAAACTTTGAGACTGCCACGTTCTCACACTTCCTACATATTCAAGCTCAGATGTTCTCGTCTCTCCAAGTCAATACATGCTGCTTGGTGAGATGTATTTGAGTTGCGTGCCATCTGGAATGGGATCCCATGTCTGCTGCCTGGTGCAGCTTCGTGTGGCAAAAGCAGTTTTTAGAGGAGAGCCAATTCAAACACATTTATGACAATTGGAAATGAGAGATAGACAATTATTCAAATCATCCGTTCTTTTTACAGAGCTGACTGGGTTTTATTAATTATTATTGTTTTGGCCATGTTCTGTCACACATAAAAGAGGACAGGATGTTTAATGTACCCACTGTGCTGAAGCATGTCATTTGTTCTAAATGTTGATTCTACATTTAGATCTTTATGTAGATCACTACTTCCCACCCTGAGGGCTGGGACCCTCCCAAAGGGGTTTAGTGATGAGTCGTGGGAGGAAATAATGAAAAACTAAACTCTGCTACGCACAAATATTGAAATGTACAGACTAGCGTATGACGTTTGCTTGTTTTATTGTGAAAACTGTATATTTGTTCCTCTTTTTGCCTCTAAAAATGAACCAAAAACAATTTAAAATAGCTAAATCCTTTTTCTCTCATTTAAATAAGAACACAATAATTCAGATTTAGAGTCGAAGTGATGACATGTTATACAATGGACTCATTAGACTCTCCCAGAAAGAAGAAAAGAGGCACAAAGGACTGGAAGATTGCGTGCTCCACACTAAAAATGCACACATTTGCTTTCCCTCATCCACTGACAGCAGCGCTGGGAGAGAGAGAGAGAGAGGGTGAGGGTGAGGACTGGGGGTGAGGTGTGGCTGGGGAGGGTGAGGCAGCCCCTCATTATTTGGGCTGCGCCTCAGTGAAAAGCACTGGGATTGCTTTCATTACTGAGCCAAATGAAATAGCAGAGGCTGATTACCCGCGTGACGGAGAGAGGAGACGAGCCGGATCACTCAATTGGGGAGAAAGAGTGAAGGGAAGAAGGGAGATGAGGGGGGGAAGAGAAGAAGGAGGGGGGGGGGGGGGTGTGTGTGTGTGTGTGTGTGTGTGTGTGTGTGTGTGTGTGTGTGTGTGTGTGTGTGTGGTGTGTGTGTGTGTGTGTGTGGTGTGTGTGTGTGTGTGTGTGTGTGTGTGTGTGTGTGTGTGTGTGTGTGTGTGTGTGTGTGTGTGTGTGTGTGTGTGTGTGTGTGTGTGTGTGTGTGTGTGTGTGTGTGTGTGTGTGTGTGTGTAAGAATGAGTGTAAGAGAGAGAGAGACGGTGACATGGAGGGGGGGCTGCTATAGTCCCATTTTTCAAACAAGGCTCCCTGGGGAGGGATATGAATAATAACGACAGTAGCAGAGCAGCATGTTAAAATCAAACAAATATCACACTCTTATTTCTCTGGGTTTTGTATACCTCTAACCTTGTCTCTGTTTATTCTTTTCAGTATTTCAGCTTTTTTTTTATTAGCTAATTCTTTATAAAACCTAAGACAAAGCTCTAATTTCATGAGCACAGTTGTGTAAGTTGGAACAAATGGCACTGTCCTCGCAGCATTTTATAACAATCTGGTGTGTGTAGATTGTAAAATGTGTTTGTGTGTGTGTGCAGCTGTCACATCAGAAAGTGTGGGTAATGTCAGATCTGGGGGGTGTCGGCGATTACACGGTGACGGCAGCTGTTAATCCATCAGACAGGCTCGGAGGAATGAACACCTGTGATCACCGCAGAGCCAGAGAACATTTTAGGAAACCACATAACATGCACACACATGCAACGCCTAAAAGAGTTCTCATACCTTTTTTTAAGAGAAGTTGTGACACTTTGCAGTATTAAAAGCACAGGTGTTCACATAAAATCAATGGGTGCTGAATTCCATTTTCCTGTTTCAGGGTGCTGGTACCTTCATCTGGTCATGCCTTACTGTGACACTTGAGTTGAGCAGAGCCAATGTAGATGCTGTTAATAACATGTGTGCGTTTGTTATTATGAGAAAGTCAAAATGCCGTAAATAAAGGAATATAAACCATTGTCCTGCTGAAACATAATCAAGTTAAAGTAAAAGAAGCAGTACCATTTGCAAATGAAGCATTTGACATAAAAATGGGACTATTACAGGAAATCTAAGTTTTCTATTAAAACGTCATCAAAAAAACGAAACTATTTTGATCTCAATAGACCATCTTACAACTTTTAAAGGGGCCCTATTATTATTTTTGGGGTTTCCCCTTCCTGTCGTGTGCTATAGGTTTTTGTGTATGTAAAAGGTCTGCAACGGCTAAAATCCCAAATCCCACTCCTCCATTGGACTCCTACACAGTACATTTCTCTGAGTAAAATTGACTCAAATTGAAGAAAATTTTACTCTAAAAATATTACATTTGGTCCCAACCTATATAGAGTAAAATGTAATCTTTGTTCAGAGTTGTATTTTTAGAGTTCATTTTACTCTATTACAGTATGTGCTTAGATTTGACTCTGCTTAATGGTTATTTACTCTATGTAGTGTATATTAAAAACAACTCTACTGCCATTTTACTCATAGAAGGTAATTTTACTCCCAATCGAAGGTAATTTTACTCAGAATAGAATAAATGAACCATAATGATCTTTACAATAAAAAAGGTCAATAAACTAAAGTGCTTAAGGAACATGAGTGGGCGTGTGTGAAGCTGACCATTGAGCGGCCCGACCAAGCAAGGAGGCAGAGGCAGAGAGTTCAAATACAACCCGGTGTGGGCATTTATTCCTCTTTGTGGTACAGGATACACAGCCTCAATATGACTGTCTCACGTGAACACAGTCACCAGCCACCAGGATCTCACACACACACACTAACAGGAAAACAGAACCTAAATACACACAGGACTAATCAAACCAACAAGACACAGGTGAGGAGGGAGGAGAAAACACAGGGCACCAGGTGAACGCAATCACCAGCAACAGACAAGACGGGAGGGGGAACACTTTTCAAACTAAAACAGGAAACAGAGACAGACAAACTAAAACATAGACAGATCGTGACATCGTGCATAAATGACATATAATCACATGCTTCCTGTGCAATGTTTTAGCGTGGAACAAATGAATATACTTCGCCAATAATGAAGCTATAATATCCGTAACGGAGACCGAGATCTATGGCCCCAGAGATCACCTCCGTTACAGCGTGGTCATGGTTTAACTCCAATAGAATTGACTCTGCATTTTTGATCGCACTCTAGAAGCTATGAGTAATAAATACACTCCAAAATGATTAAATATCACTATTTCAGAGCAAAATAGTAATTACTCTGGAAAAAATACTCACCAATATTTCCTGTGTATGTTAACTTATGTAACATAGTGACATCACTATGTAACACGTGCGCTACTTTTGGCTAGGGCTCCAACAAATTGTATGTGATTGTCAGTTAACCAATCACAACAGAGCCGGCCAGCTAACCAATCAGAGCAGACTGGGCTCTGGTTTCAGACAGAGGGTGAAAAGAGGTGCTGCAGCACAGGCAGTATGAGAAAAATAAAGAGCTTTTTGAACATTAAAGCATGGAGACATGTCACAGTAGAGACACTAAATACATATATGAACCTGAACATTACCATAATAGGGCTCTTTTAAAGGAAGAGGTAATCATTAAGCACTGTTCTTCATAAAAGCTTGGGGACACATTTGTTGCTTATTTATTTCTCATGTGAGTTTTTCACAGAGTCAGTTCATAAGCCAACTTGTAAATCTTTCATGAGTTGAACAGAGGAAGCTTATCATGGTCGTCTCCACCTCCAGTTGCTCTTTCACACAACACACACACCTCCAGGCTGAACGTGCATCAGAGGCAGGACTCAGCCAGCTGTGCACACACTCAAAGCCACCAGAGAGGCACGGGACACGCATGTCAGACTAAAAGGCCGCCGTCCTCCTTCTCACTGATCCACCATCACAGACACGCTAATCCCAGCAGTCGTGGCCAACAGGCAGGCGGGAGAGGAACAGATAGATTGGAGGTCGGAGAGAGCAGGTGTGTGCATGCCGTCAGGCCCGGCCAGAAGACTGCCGTCAGGAAGGGGTTTGAAGAGACAGCAGCTGCTGTTAGGGGGGATTTGGGGAGAGGGAGATATTAACACGAAGAATTTAGAAGTGATTGCTTATCCGCTCCTGCCACCTATCTGTTACGATAGAATGGCATTGATAGGAAGGTTGTAAGGGCTGTTTAATTGTATCAGGTGGTCAACATCTCTCGTGCAAAAAGACCTAGAGTAGAAGAAATGGAACCGAGATAAAACAGCAAAATACATTAATCTTTAAAAAGGTCAAACCATTTGCAATTGGATGAATAATTCAAAGTACTAGAAGGCAGTCGACTCAGGTTCATTTACTCATTCAGTATCAGGAGTTAGAGTCCTGGGATCTGATGAATGATAGTTTCAAATTTGATAAGAGATGGGACCAGTGGCGTAACAAGGTTGTGATTGGCCCCGGTGCAAATATTGTTTTGGGGCCCACCCCCCCAAAGATAAGCGCACACTGATGCGCTCACACACGCACGGACATACACAACCACTCAGAAGCACCACATGTAGGCTATCAACAACAGCCTGCCCTGGCCTCAGACCACCACATCCTGACAACGGCACAGCGAACTAAGAAGAGAATTACACCTGTTTCCTTGATATTTGTCTTTGGGGAATGGGCCGGTAGACCTACATGGACCGGTTGCTATAATATAGCTTTTGATCTTGGCGTCGGGGGTCTCAATAGCGCCATAGAGTCCCCTATCGGTTGGGGCCCTTGGGGGAACTGTTGGAGCCAAATCCAGCCTCTCCTCCTGGCTGGCTGGAGAAGAAGGTCGCACAGCCACGGCCACGGATACAGCTTCACTTGTGGAGCTAGATGGCAATGACGGTGGTGAGGCATGTGAGCTATCGTTAGCCTCCGGCTCCCGTTGTACCTCAACATTGCTAACGTTAGCGCTCGATTTCGAGGACGATGTATGACAAAAAAAACGGTCTAATTTCGTCAGTTTAGCTGTTACATCTCCTTGTTCTCTCTTGTCCTTTCTCTTTTGAGCGCTGCTCTTGTGCTTTGGTTTGCTGTACATTATAAATGCAAGCTATTACATTTTTTATAATGCTGCCGAACTTGCTGCTGCTAGCTACAGTACAGTACAGGTTACAGGTGAAAACAGGTTATTTGGGGATACAAATATTTAATTGAGAGAAAATTAGTTGACCAACTATTCATTATTTAGGTGGTTGCTGTTTCCTTTTCCTCAACATGACCTAAGGCTCAGGGAAATTGAGATTTTCACTTTTAGAGGCTAGCCAATGAAACAATTAATTGAAAAAATAATTGAGATATAAATTGGGAATAAAAATAAATGTGAGTTGCAGCCCTAAAGGCACAAATCAGGACTCCCGTATGATAAGACATCCCAGGAAAGGATGCTTATGTTGCTTCAGGAGTAAGATAAAAGAGAGAATGACTTTTCCCTTATCTCAGGTCTTCTTGATCAGCACTGGACAGGAGATTTCACGGCAGCGGGGTGTCGAGGGGGATGCTGGGAGGATTTTCTACAAATCCTAGTCTCAGCCTGTTCCTTCAGATATCCTTCTACGATGTGACCTATGCCTTCGCTCCTCCCACCTGCTCCCTGAATAAAGCTCTCTGATCCCCGTGGAGCTTATCACCGAAATCTGCCTGGGTCTCCTCTCTCTTTGTGGCAGAAAGTAATTACACTGTGTCGGAGAGCCGTGGAGGTGAAGGTAAGGGAGGAGAGTCATCACACACCGCATGAATGAGAGTGTGCACCTCTGGTGAGAGTGGTTCAAATCACACTGGTGGAGAGAATGGCCTCAGATAGGGTCTTTGCCTCAAACACGACCCCTCGCTGCTCTCCTCCTGGCCCCACTCCACCTCCGAGCTGCTTTAAAACGGGACTTCAGAGTGACAGAAGTGTTTCATACTGGCACATTCAGAGGCTCGGACCAGATGGAGTCTTTGTTCTTCCTCTCAAAAACACACACATTACACTGACACGTGCAAATGGTCACACACACACATGCATGCACACTTCCTCGCCAGCGTAAAGCCAGGATCATGATGACAGGGGGTGGTGCGATTCTCTTGTCCTCCGCCGTGTTCACATTAGTCATATGCAAATCAGCATTGTGCACAGAGAATGACAAATCCACCGTGTCTAAATCCTTCAAAGAAGACTGGTGGCGGTTATTTAGTTAACATGATTTATTAAGGTGTTTGACCCAGTTAGCACCCGGTAAACGGTGTTTGTTTCAGATGTTTGGACAAATGGAATCTGTCATGGGGGACGTAAAGAGGATTAAAATTAAAAGGAATGTATTCATGTTTACTAAAAACATGTGTGAGGTATTTTTTTAGACGAACATTGAAGGAGAGGATGGTGAAACTGATAATATCCGTTGGGATGTTCAACATTTTATCTTTCAGCCTCATTTTCATCATGTGAATCACTATGTTCTCATAATAACCACAATTTGACCACACATTATTTGTATTTGTTTTGCTCTGGATCCATAATTTGTAGGTGTTACTGGAAGCTTTTTCCAAATGAATCATGACCCTCTATTTTATTTTATTTGGGAATCCATTCATGTCGCACAGGATTGCCAATAAAGCATTCTCGATTTGAATGATTGCGAATACAGAGTTTGTTGGCTCACGGTTTTGCATTTTCAAAGTCTAATTGATGCCAAATAAGTAATAAGCTGGCACACTCGAAATGTGTTACTGATTGTCTTTTACTTCTACTGATGTTCAAGCTTCAACAATGCCTCTTCATCATGAGTCTGACTCCCAGGACGGACAGATGGCAGTATGTATCGTGTGTGTACATTGAAATGATAATACCTTTTACAGCATAAACAGTCCAAATGTGAGAAAAGATAATGTGCCGCTGCCGCTGTCCTTTGAGCAGTGAGTCTTCTCTTGTACGTTCACTTGGCTTTGAAGAGTTCAATCTACTGGATTTTATTCATCTTTCTTTTGTTGCAAAACTGTTTTCTGACAACATAGACATTTGAATCAGACTCAATCTAATTAGGATTTGGATCAGGATGGTGTTGAAATAGAAGGGGGAAACAGACAAAATTAGCAAAAGGAGAGAGAATCACTGAATTTCACTGACTTTTGGCATTTCCTAATGTTCCAGATGTCGAGCATCATCCCCGGCTAATTCAGGAAAGAGGGTGTTCGAACATTTCTGACAGAAAACAGCAAGTGACCTTTAAGCTGGAAAAGCTTGGCTGGTATTGCGTCCTCGCTGTCTTTTTCCATCAGATCCGCAGGTGCTGAGCAGAGACACATCCTTTAGCTCAGGTGAGTATGAAATGCCAGTCTGTCAGCTCCGGTCTAATCTGAGCTGTGCAATGTGGTATAAACAAAAAAAAACTGCTACAATCGGCCCATCTAGTGATTCAAGTCAAAGTAACCTTCACTGCTGCAGGTTTCTCGGAAAAACCAACACATCCATTACAGTAAGTATTGACAAGAAGTATCTGAGCATTTCTCACAGTTAATAACACTAACATCTTAACCCTTTCTCCCACATAAGGAACTCTTCTGGTTTGAACACATCCTGTAAATGTGTGTGATGTGAAAGTTGTCATATGTGCACAGTTTGAATCATCATTGTTATCATTAAATGGATAACATGAATAAAACCTTGGACAATCATTCCTTCATTTAACATACTCAATAACTGGAGGTGTTGTCACATTTCAGATACTTTATACCATGACGGTAGATTTTTCAGGAAGCTCTTCAAAGAAAAATTAATATCCTTCATGACTAATGCCTGACCTCGCCGAGGTGAAAACTCCTAGTTAAAATAAATATCAGGAGTTTCTCTGCATTATTCATCACAGGCTGACCCAGGTCTACTTATGAAGGGCAATAAGAGAACATCAGTGAGCTTACCATCAGGATTGTAGTGCAGCAGGTTCAATCATATGACATTTATCTTCTGTTTGAAAAGCAAATGATAATCTGACATCAGAGCCTTTCTGCATTTATATATGTATGGCTTAAAGGGACAGTTAACATAACCTAGCAATTATTTTCTTTCTTTCTACATGTAGATGTTTGTGAAGTTGCGAAATCTTGAAACTTCCCAGGAATATAATGGAACTACATTGCACTCAGTTTGTGGTGCAAAAAGGACAAAATAAATACTGAAATGTCTCTATCCAGAAATCACGACACTGTTACTCTAAAATAATCGACAGACATGGTTGTGAGCAGCTTCATGTAGGAACTATTTTCTATACCCACCAACCATATCAGCGTATTTATACTCATGGATGAGAGGCTTGTGCTCTTATACGCCTAGTTTACGTGAGCAAACTAATGAGAGCCAAGGATTATTTTAAAGGGGCTCTTTTGTACACAATTTCAGGTTCATATTTGTATTTTGTGCCTCTACTGTGACATGTTCACATGCTTTAATACTCAAAAAGTGCTTTGAACTTTGGGATTTTAGCCTTTGTAGACCATTTACGTGCACAAAAACCTACACAACACACATACTGGAAAGTGAAAGCATAATAGGGTCTCTTTAAATCTAATGCTGACACGAGCATGGTGTGTTTTGGTAGAAAGAAAATAGGTCCTTAATGAAACCACTCCGACAAGGACTGTAGATTATTATAAATTATAAGGTCATGACTTCTGGAAAAAATATTTCCTTTAGTTTTCAAATGTAAATAATTACTCCATTGAGAAAAAGTGATTGACTATTGTTAATGTTCTTATGTTTGTGTGTTTAACATTAACTGTGTCATGATTTCTGAAGAGAGACATTCCCGTTGAGTTTTCAGATGTCTTTTCTCTATAGGCTTTAAGCACCAAAGGCCAAGTGTCATTAGAATGAGTTTATTTACATCAAAAGGCCTACTGGCCAACATCTCTTTATCTAATACTGTACCTAAAACACTTGGCATTTATCAATCTATATTGATAAATAGAACTACAGTGAGAGGAAAAATATGTATTCTCGATGTTTTGGTCAACTGTCCCTTTAGGCTTTCATGTGGCTACAACAGACTGATCTGAGCAAACATTTACCATTCATTTGGCGCACAAAATATACGGACAAAATCACTATCCCTGGTTTTCCTGAATATTTATCCTGATAATGTTTGCAGAGGAGCAGCAATGACACGGTTACACAGGATGAGAGGAAGGGGGTTGAAAGCAGGCAAGACATCGATTTAATATAAAAACAGGACACGTATGAAAATCTCATAAAAGGGAATAGGATTTTATTTTATTTGCTATATAATGGCATCAGGCACTACACCACCCTAGGCAGAAATGTCATTTGCAGTCTACCACCATTAAATAATTCACATCCAGCACTCCTATCGCTATAGTGGTTAGTTGACGTGTGAGTGGTTTCTAGATGTGCTGATGAGAAGCAAACATGTCAATGAGTGTTGTTTTTAGCCACACTTATTCAGATGATGCCGACAGAGTAAAGACAAATGGAAACTGAGTAAGTTCTACAAATATAGAACTGAGCCTAAAATGGCCGCCATACAGAAGTTAAACCCTACTGATTTGAGTAAATCACTTTTCCTGTAGAACCACCCTCAAGGCAGTCTTTACTCGCTTGTCCATTAGTGGTGAGACTCTGGAAATAACAATGTTGTCTCGCCATGATTTATTCTTCCAACACTTTTGATTTCTGTTGTGTAATGAGTTTCACAGCCTCATGAGGCCGCTGGTCTGACAAACACATCTTTGGATTTCTCTCACAGTGCATCTCAATCCTAGTACCATGAAGGGTTTTATACACACAAAATATACCAAACAAGTATACTAGACAAGTATACCGATAGTGTTAAAATGGGAAATGTTTTCACAGAAAATAAATAATTTACAAAGTAAAGGTGTGATGCAAAATACAGGTAGTATTACAGGTAGAGTATTTGCATATGGCACATGCAAAACAAGCGCTCCGATTTGATCATTTCTGCTTATAATGACATAGTAAAAATGAACACATTGACATTTATACAATTAATTATAGTGTTGTTGTTTAAAACATTACCAAGTTTCACAGAAATGAATGAGGACAACATATTTAATTTGGTGCTTGCTTTAACCCATGTCCATGAAACTGTTGTGCTTGTTAGTTTTGAAATGTGAAACATAAATCATTGTGTTAGACAAAAACAAGTAACTCTGGGGTTGTGAATGATATCATTGAGTTGTTATAAATAGTGGCTTTGAATGATCTAGATTGTTATCTGCATTTATCTGGTTTTATCTGAATATCATTACTTCATCCGATCCATAGTGCATAAACAAAAAGTGGCTGATAGCAGGACAATGTCAGTTCAAGGTAGGGCTGGGCAATATATCAATATTATACTGATATGAGACTAGATATAATAGATATCTTACATTAGTTATCTTTATTATTATAACTTGTCATTTGCTGATGTGATGTCGTTTTTTGAACCAACCAAACTGTTTCTGACTGTTCTATTAAGGCCACACACAAATCTCATTGTGTAAATACCAATCCTACATCATCATCGCAATATCGAATGCATTTGATCAGAAATGTTGTAATATTGTATTTTAGCCATATCGCCCAGCCCTAGTACTAAGTCTACTCCTGTGTGACTGTAACTCCTCACAATGTGCTTCCACTCAGAACTTTTTGAGTGGCGGCAGCGCCTTCACGAGCACAGCTGAGAGCAGGTCTGCAGGTCCAGAGAGGGGTGGCAGAGCAGTGGCTGAGGGGTCTCCATTCTTGTTTTCTGAGTGCATAGGTGTGGGAACCTTCCCTCTTTGCAGCGTGGTCTTCCCCGGCCCACTGCCCCCCCCCTGCACTGGTCTTGCTGTTCTCCGCTGTGGGGATGACTGTTCCCAGTTTGGGGTTTCCCAGCACGGCGGTCCCTGTGTGCTCCATGCTGGTCTGACAGCAGCACAGCTGCCTGAAGAAGGCCGCCCTCATCTCCCTGCTGGACAGAGTGTATATCAGAGGGTTGAGGGCCGAGTTGAGCACAGCCAGGGCGATGAACCAATCCACCTGGAAGAGCACGGGGCATTTATCTGGGCTGCAGCCAACATCCAGCAGCAGCAGGAGGAAGAGGGGCGTCCAGCACATGACAAACACTCCCAGAACAATAACCACTGTCCTCAGCAGGGCTAGAGAGCGCTCTGTCTGGCTGCTCACCCTGCGGCCGCTGGAGGTCACCAGGCGGTAGATCCTGATGTACAGGATGATGATGGCCACCAGCAGGGCGCTGAAGACGCTGATGCAGAAGGCCACGTAGCTCTTAGCGTAGAGCGGCAGCACGGTGGAGCAGGAGGCCATATTGTCCAGGCAGTTCCACCCCAGGCTGGGCAAGGCACTGAGCAGCACTGACACAAGCCAGCAGGCTGCCAACAGTCCCAGAAGTCTCCCGCGACCTGCTGTCTCACAGGGACGCAAACGCACCATAGTCATGTGCCTCTCAATCCCAATGGCCAGGAGGCTGAAGGTGGACGCACTGAGGGCCACGAACATGCTGCCTTCTCTGGCCAGCCACTGCACCGGGGTCAGGAAGAAGGTGTTGCGTCCCGAGGTGAAGATGTTGACCACATAGGCCACGCCGGCCAAGAGGTCTGACAGCGCCAGGTTCCCAATGAGGAAGTACATGCGGCTGTGGAAGCGTTTGTTCCTCCAGAGAGCGAGCAGCACCGTGACGTTCTCCAGGACGATGAGGCAGCAGATGAAGAGCAGTACGGCCATCTTGCAGGCCCCGCTGCTGCGAGGCCGTTCCCACTTCCCCGAGTGGTTGTAGTGGCTCACGATGACAGTGTTCATCCCCTCCTCCACTATGTTCCCCATCCTGACTGGCCTTTCTTTGGCCTTCCTGGGTCAGACAGCAGAGGGCGCCACAACACTGGACACAGCAGAGGATGCTTAACCTGGCAGGGTAACAGCTGGCATTTTACAGCCTCCTGAAAGACCTGCAAGATAGAGAAAATGTTTTTAAAAGTTATTTTCAACACTTTAAAGTCACAAAAGTTACATTCAACAACATTTTGGATACTTTATCTAAGAAAGATATACATAGGAGGACTCTTGCATATAAAAGTATTAGTTAAAAAGGTGCATATCGAACAAAAAACTGCATAGCTAACATTTAATTCCTTAATTGTCCTAGCTAAGGTAGCAGATTTCATATAAGAGAATATAAATAACACAAACTTGTATAAGGAGAATAAACTGTAGATAAGATTACAACTACTTTGTTATTGTCATGTTAATACTAAACAAACAGCTGTGGCAGTTACTGTTAATACATCATGTGCGATACATGTTTATAAGTATGATTGACTACAACCATAATTTCTGACTGGATACATCTCTAGTGAGTGTAGCCTGTTAAACATCTCGATGTAAAAGCTTACAAATGTATCCAGTAGTTTAACATGTCATTTAATCTTGGTGTGGGAGGTGTATCCAAGATTAATAAATACACAATGATGTGGACCTATTGGGTATTCTTATTTTTTCAAAATGTAAACACTTTTAAACACTATATTAATTGAAACAATTAGTTTTTTTGTGCAATTTCAGCTTTCCTGTTTTGGAAAAGTTTCCCAAAGTTGAATTGAATGATTAACTTTTATAGACTAGCAGGTAAGCTAGTAGGAAAGGTGTCTTCAATGACTGATACTGCTGCAGATAAGAGTAATTTAACTTACATGATGGAGTAACTTGTCTCATCTATACATCCCGGTTGATGGACGATAGTTGAAGTTATTTGGAAAGTAATTATCTTTCCTGCGTATCGATGCACTCGAGCAAATTATGTGTTTGCCAAAAATGGGATATCTTCGACGTAAATGCAAAGTCGTTATAGCGTCCTCTCCCGTATAAACGTTTCCAATCACGGTAGTATTTTTTCTTTACATCCACTTTGTGTTGCGTCCTGAACTTCATCTCCTCCACACTGTGACTCCTGCAGCTCGGACACTCCCGCCATCACCCCACCCTGCTGGGGGAGGGATTTCCCTCACCTCTCCATGTAGTCTTACATTAATTATGAGTCAGGAAAGAGGTCACAGCCGCGCGTGTCATCGAGCCAGACACCAGACGTGTCACTTTGTGTTCATAACGATTAAATTCATTTCCAAAAGTATAGGGTGGGTATGATTTGTTTCTCTCTTTTAAAGTATGGTTTGTTTTTGATTCAGTTCAGCAGTGGAAGAAGTACTCAATATACGTACAAATACTATGGTCCGAAAATACTCCATTACAAGTAAAAGTCCTGATTTCAAAATGTTCCCTTCTTAAAAGTACAGAAGTTTGAGCATTCGTTTTTGCAGAATGGCTATTTTCACAGTATTCATATTATTATGTTTATTATATTACCCTGTTTTTATATATGTAAGAGCATTTTAGTGTTGTAGTTTGTCATTTTGGATCAAAGTTAGATGGTTGAAATACTGTAGATTAGCAATACAGCATTGTACCATATTAGAATATATGTGTTGTATATATAATAAATAGTTGAGTAATAAGTACAATGTTTGCCTGTTTGAAAAATAGTGGAGTACAGGTATAAAATAGAATAAAATGGAAATACTCACGTAGGCCTACATTGTCAAAAAAGCACTTAAGTACAATACTTGAGTAAATGCAGTTAATTCCCACCACTGGAGTTCCGCTGACTGATTCAGACAGGAACATCTCATTTGTTTCAATGTGTCATTAAATTGTTGCACATGCACGCTCATGTCACAGAGCTTTGCCCCAGGGCCTGATGCGCTCCCTGTCATCATCTACACCGCCTTATTCTGTTTTGCTTTGGTTGCATATTTTCAGGATTGATAATGATGATGGATTCATAAACCAATATTACCCCCTTCCCCCCCTAGTTCAATTTGTTAGAGAACTGAAAGCCAAATCCAGATTATGTCCACATTATCTAAAAGTTGACCACAGATTCACGAAATAACCCATGGTGAAGTCAAGTGTGAGTGATTATTTGCCTTTCTGGGAAATCAGCCCCTCCAGTGACAAGCCAAGAAGTTGCAACCCGTTTGATGTCTGACTCATTGTTTTTCAAGTTCAAATAAAAGATGGCTCGGTCCCTTTGCTCCATCAGAGTGTGAGATAGGTCAGACCTCTCCCATTGAAGCCAACTATGGGAAGGGAAGAGTCATACTTTTCTTGTCCTTTTATGCACTTTCGTAGTTGTATTCTGAAGAAATATGTCACTGATAGGAGGAAGACACTAGTTTGGGAAGCAGAATGTAGCTATAGTGACCACATGGTTTCATTATCAATCCATGTGTGTATAAGTCAAGTAAATCAGGTCAGATGCATTCAAGGACACCACAAGTCTGATGTTGATTTAATGCAATTGTTTTCACACCTTCATGGTCTGCCATGCTGTAATCCTGAAAATACCAATCATTATTTTCCTCCTGCAACTTCCTGTTGTGGTGTGACTTAGGTAACCAAGGTGAGAACCATAGACTGTTTGTGCAAAGTGGACCTAGTCACTGTAACACTAACCATTAGTTTATTGACTACTGTTTTTAAACCCTGGCATTTTAGCCATCACCAGCTTAGTTTATTGCAACTTGGGAGGGTGGAGCAACCTAACACTGAACATGACGTTTTTACTCGACAAAAATTGTTACAATAACTTTTGTAAACAGCCAAAAAAACACAGACAACATTGATACTTGGAAAACACTGTGTTACCGTCAAGTCAAACCCAAGGTAGCCCGGCCCTAGTACACCCTACTTTGTATTTTTTACTCTAAATGCAACAATAATTTGCTAAATGAACTTCATGCTTTGCTTGAGAAAACTGACAACTAGGGATTGAGACTATAAACTTATCAGGCAACATTGTATTGAGTAAAAAAATCGATAGAGAAGAAGGAGTTATTTTCTCATAGACTTCTATAAAACCAAACTTCTTTTTGCAACCTAAGGTGTCCTTCACTTTAGGCCTTAATATACGTTGAATGGCTAGGTTATATATTAGTTATCCCTTTTATAGTTGTCAAGAAAAAGGAAAATTACATTTAGATGCCATTTCTTCTTCTTGCGAGCTGTTAACTTATTTATTTGTGCTATTGCAAAGTTAGGCTATTGCTATTTGGAGCTAGCATCAGTGTCCATTCAAGGATCTGCCTTTTCTGATCTCTCCGTTGGCATTAGCATTATTTAGCACCGGAGGTTGCCTCTTAGTTTGAACACAAAGCAGAAACCATAGCTGGATTTGGATGGTATGGGACATGATAAGGGCCGTGTGTTAACCACTAACACCCCCTCTTCAACTCAGCTAATCCACCAACCACACAAACAGCCCCCTGCCCCTCTCTGGCACGGCATTGTGTTTAAAAAACAGACCGCAAATTCCCGTAAGCCATTATTCCATCCACTGGATGGTGAAATGAGTGGAAACTGAGCGGTAGGGGCTGTTCCTCCTTATTGTTTACACTGTGCACTTTATTGCAGTTTTCCCACCGACTTTACCATGGTTTCAGGAAGAGAGGATGACGATGGTAGAGGTCAAAAGACATCTCACCCGGAGCAAAATGAAAGGGTGACAGAAAGGCTGAGAGATAGTTTCAGAGAATGGGAAAAAGAGCAGTGGAGAAATGAGGCTTTGTGTGTGTTGTGCCTACATTCCTTCATTAAGGATCATTTATGTATCTATATTGATTTGATCTGCAAATATGTGTATATATAATAGTATGTATCAAGCAGATCATCACAGTTGAAGCTTATTTGGATTGAAAAAAAAACATGAAAGTAAACATTTTCCCTTAATGGCTGTCCTGAAGCTTTTGTGTCACCATATTGTTCTGCAGCAGGTTGATTTACCTTGTGTTAAGATTGTTTGACAACTATAGTTTCCATTCATCACAAACAAACTTTCAAAAAGAACTTGCAACATTGACAAGCTGTCCTTAAAATACCCAAACAATTAGATAACTTATCTATCCGACAATTAAATGACAAATGAGCACCTCCATTTGCTGCGAAACATCTTGAGATTGTGGAAACCTTGAGAGCAGCTGTGAATGTTTTGACAACTTTTGTTTCCAAGGACAAAATAGTTCCTAGTGTGTTATTGCTTGTGTCAGAAAGGACAAGCATTCCCTTACATATGGGAGGATAATAGAGAAGAGAGCCAGATCTCTGTCTTTAGATATTGGATGTTTGTATTGATTGCCAGTTTTGCTCAATACAAATGGTGGTTAGCATGTTTTGAAAGTGTCTCAAGTTAACTCAACTGTGGCTATAACGGGGTTCTGTGTTTTCTTTTCTTCATTTCTCTTCGCTGATGTCTCCTTTGTTTTTCAAACTGTCCATCTCTTCTGCGTTTTGTTTTTCACAATCTATGTTTTTGTGCTGGATCTAATGGTCTAAAATAGCAAGGAACAGGCCAGAAATTGAGACTGTGATGGATGACGGTGCTGGCTAACAGAAACCGACAGCGTTACAAATGTTGATAAAAAGAAGGGGCGATGGAAAGCGACAGGAAAGAGCAGGAGACTAAGGAGAAGCTGACAGTTTTCCCTTTCTCTCTCGTTCTCTCCCAGTCCACTGGTATCGCTGATTGTGAGCATGCAGTCTGGCCCTCTCGCACATGTCAGCCCAGGCATTGCAGATTAATGAATGGCCTCTAGAGCTGTTGACTTTACCCTGAGCAGCTAGAGATGTACAGACACTCTGACAACAACTCATTTATAACCATATAAAAACACCCCAAAGGCCTTGGCTCTGTGTTGTTGCAAGCTGGATGTGCTTCCTGGCTGTTTGGTGGAAAGAGGAAATGTAGCAACAGTTCACCAGATCATGAAAAAAAAGCCTTGTTGCCAGGTCCTGTTAATGGTTTTTGTTTTTGCATCTTTGTGTGTGTGTGTGCTGCCGCGTTGTGAGTCAGGGTACTGACGTAGGCTCTGGTGGTGAGTTGGATGTTTGGGAATGTAAAGTGTAGTGGGAACGAAGCAGAAGCTGCAGCGATGGAAAAGGAAAGCCTACGGGCCCTCACCCCGCTGCCCTCCTCTCCTGCAGTTTACCCACACCCACTGAAAGAGTTTATTCCAAAATTATACAAGAAACTCCAGCTGGATTTCAATCTGACATAGATCTGGATGATATGTCCAAACATTTATATTTAAATGTACATTGATAGATGACTATAATAAGCATAATTAAATGTACTATTAATAACACTCGATTTACAGTTCTACGAGTAATTTCCTTTGGACAGAACTCAAAATAAATCATAAGATAAGTCATGGTTCATAATATCTAATATCTCATCATTTAAAGTAGGAGATACAACACTTCTTCTTTGGACTACGCACTTTATTCCTTCACCAAAGTTCCAGGTTAACCTTATGCTAACTTGAATAAGTATAAACTCATTTTATTATGCAGCTCTTCTACTATCCAACAGTTTTCAGACTGTATGTATTACATTCTGATAGGTCGTTTTGCATGGGTTTGTTACTCTCAAAACAGTCTATTCACCGTTTTAGAGCAACGGTAGTTAGAGAGGATTGACTGATTAAACTAGTCCGTGAGATGAGGAGGAAAACGGATTTAAATATAACTCTTTTGGAGAAAGAAATCACTCTTTAAGAACAACATCATTAGCTTAACCTTCACCTTTTATCAGATATCTGTGCTCTACTGACAGTCACTGTTTACTTTCTTGGTCTTGGACTGAAATACAGAGTGATGCTGCTTTTAGTTCAGCCTCAGGAAGAGTAGTTTTGAGAATGTGCTACTTGGTAACATAAAGAAAAATAAAACTCATCTTTACAAACTAGTTTAAAATAGAAATGTTTACTAATATGTTCACATTATCCACAGTATTAATTGTAAAAAGGGCATACGATATGTTTATAGTGTTCTTATTTCTGTCTTTTATCTGTATCTTACATCTTATGTAAAGCCCATTTTTTTTAACTTCTTAACAACAGTTATATTTGGATTGAATTATAATCTAAGCAGGAGATTGAAACTAACAAACAACTAACCCAACCCAAAGGTAGATGATTGCACTATTATCTGTATCTGGAGGACCATCACATATTTTCCTGGAGAGAACATGGGGCACGTCTCTGTTGGAGGTCGAGCAGAGCTCTGAGAGCTGATAGTGTGTCTGCAGCTGTGCTGCTGCGCTCAGTTATCAGCGCAGCTCGGAGGTCCTCAAGGACACAAGGTGACTGCCTGTCTGAGAAACCTTGCTGGTCCTTTTAGATAACCTTTTTATCTGCATCCAGCTCAAAATAGCTACATCAAAGCTGCACAGATGGTAGGATGGATGGATGGATGTACAATGTGGTGTAATGGGAAGTTGGTCATTTTGTTAAATGATCTGTGCAGAAAATGTAAGTTAATGTTCTTTCTCTCCTTTTTACCAAGAGACCTGTGAAAAGATAACTATGGATGGAAGGCAAATAGATGAGATCTTTCCCTGGTTCCAAGTACAGTAGTCGTCATGAGGAAGAACAAATGATCAGCAAGGAAGACGTTGATATCTTTATTCTTTATCTTTGAACCCAGATGTAGTATTCCTAGATAAACAGTCTGATTTATCAACCTTAATTTAATGTGTTAATGATTAGAAATCAGTGACACCACGGTTGTATAATTGACCTTGCAAGCTCTGGATCTCGAAAAAGACATGCAGGGTTTTTAAATACAACGCTGTATCTGAAGTCTTCATTGTGGCTCCCTCATCTTTAAAATGTCATCAAGTTTGATCTCACTCAATAACTCTGGACCTTCCAAGGTTAGGATCCTTATGGCGTTGTTTATTTTCTTTACAATAGGGCGCTTCAACACAAAATAGACTTCAAGCCTCCGCTTTGCCAAAATATGTTAAAAAAAACGTTGATCTCAGTCGTGTAAACAATTATGCTTTTTTTAATGATTTTCTCAGAACTGCATTTCTGATGACTGGGAAAGCTTGAGTAAATTCCCATGTGTGAGAAGAACACTAGACAAATTCATTTACCAGAACACTGGCCGTGGGTATGATGCATTCCCGTTCACTTGTATGTGTTTGTGTTTAAGTCTTTTGTTCACACAGAAACCTTGAGGGGGTTAATGGCCCAACACTCACAGAGTCAGCAGAAAACATGCATTCTTTACATGCAGGAATAATGCAAACTATTTCTGGATGTTTGTTTGTCCTGGCGGGCTGTGCTTTGTCTGTCTGCTGCTTTTTAAGACGGGGTCAAAGGGTCATTTCCCTTGAGAGGAGAACTAATGGTCCCACAATCCAGTGTGGTGCTGCTGCACACATGTTAAACTGACCTCCAAAACATGCACCATCTACCACCCCCAACACCCACCTCACCATGGATTTCTGCAGGCCCAAAAAGCCCCCTCCATGCTTGCCCCCGTCCCAACCCCACACCCCTCAACTCTCCGAAAAAAACATCTGCCGGAGCCTGAGAAAGAAGTAACCCACTGACAGAAACAGACCAGACTCCAAATACCACCAGTTCAGATTTAGAATCAAAAGACTAATTTATTTTTAGCGTCTGTATAGAACCAAGTCACAATGCAACATGATGCAAGGCCAACAAGACCTCACCAAAAATACCAGTATATACATTTGACAAGTACATAAATATACTACATTTCATACACATTCGGTATCAGCCTGGTTTCATGGAAAAGTAGATCCCCAAAAAATCCCAAACACAAGTGCCAGGCCATGCGCTCACACAAACATCCACTCCAAACAATCACAAAGCAGACAATGTCACAATGCAACTCCCATCCTGCAGACCAGCCTTTGATCGACACCACACTACTTGCCCTGGACCCAGCAGCCCAGTGTTTCACAGACAGATTACTGTTGGTATCCACATTTTTCAACATGAAATCCCTGATCCAACACCACAAAAGGAAGTGCATCCTATGGGCCTTGCCCTCAGCCAAGTCATTAACACCACTGCTACAAATTACTGCATGGAAATAAGAAACCAAATCAGAACTTTAGTTTCAATTCACAACATTTACCACATGTTCAAAACTGCAACCCTTTGAGTTTCCAAACTTTCTAAGGTACCGTTTGGGCCGTCTGAAACATATTAATGGTGGTGGTTACAACTGATAACATCCATTTAAAGGCTGATAACATTTATGTTTGCAAAAAATGTACTTTGTACATGGGCCCCTTGGAGATTCGGGGCCCCTGCGCAGCTGCACCATTTGCACCTTTGATATTTATGCCAATGACTTTCAGCCAGGAAACTGCTGCTCGCTGTTAAACGGATCGTTAACGTCGACTTATTTTAACTTGGGAATGTGACTTAAATTACAAACTTACTTAGTTAAAGCCAACCCATGATCTTTTTCTAACCATTTACAATTCGTTTTGTTGCCTTTTTCTTTGTTTTGATTTAATTCATTCATTATTTACTTTGAAACAGAGTCTACAATTCAGGTGAATGTATGTTGTAGACAAACGTTCGATGTGCAGAGGTATTTTCCCAGCATGTGACCCTACCATAGTGGCTGTCTGAAATGAATAGTGTATGTTTGTGAATGAATGACTGTGTGAATGGCAATCAGTCACAGCTGGGCTAACAGCCTCTCACTGACAGTGGGCTCTGTGGCCTGTGTGACGCGCGATGCTCCACAAAAAGAAAGGCTCGATAGAGATCTGCAGAGTTAGTAAAGGCTGCCATGGTGATCGCTGAACCAGCAACAACAATAAGACAGGCCGGCCATCAGACACGGCCATCCTAAAGCTCCCTGGCTCCAGAGAATCGCTGGTGAAAATAAAGGCTAAAATCACACACTTCACATCTCATTACACAGGGCCACTGTGACAGATGACAGAGGGCCAAACACAGGTCCACTCCACCAAGTAAAGCCATCAAAATACATGTAAATGTGTGGGAAAAAAGTTGATATGGTTAATTAAAATGTTCACTGCAGAACTTTTATTTGTAACAGAACGGTATATTTATTTTACAATATCATTTAAAGCATAATGTTGTTACGATAGTGATAGCTATGATACCTCATATCAATCATGTTGATGCTACACTTAATGGTAGGTTGATAGGGAGATTTGTGTCCGAACAAATGTATTTGAAATTTTAATCTTAGATGGGCGCAGGGTCGGCTCTAGAACAAATCGAATGGGGGGGCAATCATTTACCATGGGGGGGAACACACTGCCGTGAACAACCAACCTAAAACACCAACGCAACTTCAATTTCAAAACATGCTGTAAAGTCTATTGTCTTTCACACACAACATTCCAGGGGTGTAGTGCTATTTTTTAGCGCACCTATGACTTGTGCATACATGCACGGTTGTGGCACGACCACCAAAACAGAAACATATGGACATAGGCCACCATATAAAAAGTGTGCAAATGTATTTAGTATCCTATCCATGTGAACATGTTTTAGGTGGGGGGTGGACCTAACCTTCTCTAGGGGGGTTGGGGGGCATGCTCCCCCGGGAAGATTTTCTTTCATATTGAAGTTAAATGCATCAATCTGGTGCACTTTGAGAGCAAAATTAAGAGATCTATGGATACATCTCTCAACACCCATATGAAACAGAACTATAAACAGACGTACTTTTTCTTTATTTGACAAATCACTCCCCTTTTAAACTGTATTCTTGTTTTACCGTCCTATAGTATTTCATATCTGTTTTTAATTTATTCTCTTATTTTTTTAATAACTATAATGATCATATAAAGGTGTTCCTCGGAAATACTTGTTTACATAAATGGTGACCAAACCGTTTGAGACCCACTGAGATAACTTAAGTTAACTATCTAAACACTGACAGAGTCCTGACCTTACCTCACTGAGCTGTAGTTATCTGAGCCTCTCAGTCTGACAGGAGAGGACTCTCCTCCACACTTGTTGTAGAAACAGCTCTTTATATCCGTTAGCATAGCTAGCTAACCAGATGCTAACAACAACAAAATGCGCTCGTGCCACACATACACAGAGCTGAGCTTGTTTGTTTGTAGCCTTTATTTATCCAGGTAAAAATCCCATTGAGATCAACGATCTATTTTACAAGGGAGACCTGCCGCACATTGGTTACACATGTAACAGAAATACAACAGAAAACAAAAGGACACATACAACATAATGACGGGGGTACAATTTACAAACTTATTCACAAAGACAGGTACCAGGAGTATCAAATATCATTTCATCAAGCTGTGCTTTAAAATGATGCAGGGGAACCAAAATGCTCATTTTCAATATGTTTTGCAGAGTGTTCCAAGCTAGAGGAGCTGCGCACATAAAAGTTGTTGTGCCTAAAACAGTCCTAGCACTTGGTACATGTAATAAAAACACATCCTGGGATCTTAGGCAATAGCTACTTGCGACTCTCTGTGATATCAGTGAGCAGATGTAAGGTGGTAGTTTACCCAGCATGGCTTTATAGATGAACATGTACCAATGACTAAGTCTCCGAACAGTAAGTGATGGCAGAATTGCCCTGGCATACAGGGTACAGTGATGAGTAAGTGCTTTACAGTTTGTAACAAATCTCAGCGCACTGTGATAGGCGGCATCTAACTTGATCAGGTAACGGGCAGGTGCATTCATATATATCAAATCACCATAGTCCAGCACAGGTAAAAAGGTCACAGAGAATAGCATTTTCCAGGCCTCAAGTGAGAAACAGGACTTGTTTCTGAAAAAGAAACCTAGCTTCACCCTTAGCTTTCTAAGCAGATTATTGACCTGAGGTTTAAAAGAGAGACAATCATCAAGCTAGATACCAAGGTATTTATAACAGGCAACCACTTCAAGTACTTTTCCTTGCGTAGTAACAATATCCAAAGTTGTCTCCGGTGTCTTTTTGGCTTTTGAAAATAGCATTACCTTGGTTTTATCCACATTTAAAAGAAGCTTAAGCTCAGGGGGCTGCGTCTGAATAATATTAAAAACAGCCTGTAATTTAACAACAGCCTCCTTAATGGAGGGACCTGCACAATACATCACGGTATCATCAGCATAAAAATGTAAAGTTGCTTCATCCACATTTTGACCTAAGCTGTTGATATAGATGGAGAATAAAAGTGGACCTAAAACAGAACCTTGTGGTACACCGTTTGTAATGTTTAATCACTCAGAAGTGAGCCCATCAAAGTGAACACATTGGGACCTTTCAGAGAGGTAGTTCACAAACCACCCCACTGCATGGCTGGATATGCCAATACTGGCCAGCCTCTGCTTCAGGATTTGATGATCGACGGTATCGAAAGCTTTGGAAATATCAATAAACAGAGCTGCACAACTCTGCTTATTGTCTAAGATACCCGCAATATCATTCACCACTTTCATTGTCGCAGTGATGGTGCTATGTTGCTTTCTGAAACCTGACTGATAGTTACATAGTAGGTCATTGTTACTTAAAAACACCTTTACCTGCTCACTCACTAGGCTTTCAAGAACCTTGGCCAGAACTGATAATTTAGAGATGGGCCTATAATTATTTTATAAAGTAGCCTCACCACCTTTTAGTAGAGGAAGGACATAAGCTGACTTCCATATTTTTGGAATTGTGTTCGTGCTGATGAGAGGTTAAAAAGAGAAGTAAGAGGTGGTGCAATAAAATCTGCAGCTATCTTTAAAAAGAAAGGTTCTAAGTTGTCCGGACCAGCCGTTTTGTTTAGGATCTAACTTGGTTAAAGCTTCATGAACGACTTCAATAGAAAAAGGAGAAAAACTGAAAGGGTTTTCCAAACCACGTTTTTCAGAGTCACAGACTGTGGTGTTCACAGTAGCAGAGTTAGAAACAGAATCAAACAGAGAGCCACAGGACACAAAATGCTCATTAAAACAATTTAACATAGTGGCCCTGTCCAGATGCTGTGGTAAGGCAAGGAGGAGCTTGAATGAAACACAGAGACCCAGAAGCACTTGTAGTACTGTATCATATTATTTTTGATGGCTTTACTGTATAATCAGTATAACAGATGAACAGATCGCCACTGGGCTTACAACTAAACAGTCAGCCACGTAATGACAACAAAACAAAGGTCGGGGGTCATTGGTCAAGCAACACACCAATCAACGAGCAGC
Organism: Trematomus bernacchii; assembly: GCF_902827165.1. Lineage (NCBI taxonomy): Eukaryota > Metazoa > Chordata > Actinopteri > Perciformes > Nototheniidae > Trematomus > Trematomus bernacchii. Next base: position 2,152,238 of record NW_022987739.1, on the reverse strand, counting down.
AGTGAGCACACCTCAGGCTGTGTTTTTTATTTGTATTCTTTATTTCTGATTTATTTCACACAAAAAACATTTAGTGGAAACGTTTTCACTTATAATATAATAACAAAACAAAAAAACTGCAAAGTGGCAGGGCTTGCCTGCCCTGCGTTGGGGGGGTACAGTGACTCGTTTGGGGGGGCATGGACCGCGAATGACCCCCCATGAAGCCGACCCTGGATGGGCGGGTTGTACCATCTCTTAGGCAGATTGCATTATGGCATATAGTTGATTTAAATTAACCGAAATCATATTTTATGTAAAAAATAAATTATTTGGGTTTTCCCTCCTATGTCCTCCGACTGCTCTGTTTGGCCTCTATGTGATTAACTGATGAACAGAGAGCAGATGAAAGCTAACCGCTAACCGATGCTAACAGTTGCTGCCGTTAGCTAGTTAGTCGTTAGCCCCGTAAGCCAGGATAAGGAGCTCGAAGCACCAGGAAGTGTTGGTTTTAACACCACTAGCACAGGGTCTGTCCTCTACGGACATCGTGGCAAAAGTAAAGAGACTGAAGTGGAGATTGACCGAGCAAAAGGCCGCCGGACAAGAGTTAATCTTGGACTTGTCTCAAGTCGTTTGCATGAACTTCATATAAACGTTTTTTCCTCTGGCTGCTCTGTCTTGCTTTCTATCATTTATGGAGTTTCCTGATGGACAGAAAGCAGAAGAAAGCTAACTGCTGCTAACAGTTGCTGGCGTTAGCTAGTTAGTCGTTAGCACAGTAAGCAATACTGCCAGGATAAGGAGTACCGGGGGAGTGTTGGTTTGGGCCGGGTCGGAACCGTATAGCCAGACGAGCAATCTTAGCAGCCTCTACCAACATCATGGCAAAAGCAAAAAGAACAAAGAGGACGCTGAAGAAATAAACTAAGAACAGAAAATGTGAGTTTCCAAGCTACAGGTCGGCGGAGAAAGACTTAATCTAGGTGCTTTAAATTGTTTGCAAGAGCTTTGTGAAATAAGAGAATAGACGGACGCCGAGCTGGCCTTCTTGCTGTTGCACAAGTAAGTAATTTTACCTGGCTTGCTATGTATATCTAAGTATTTGTTTCACTTTTTTGATGTTTTGCTGTTAGCAAAGTCGTTGACTCAATCGTTTGGTGACTAGTTGTCCAATATTCCCAACAGCTGTGTATAAAGTGAACTGTATTCGAAACTACAGAAAAAACTACAGATCACTACATATTGTTTCGTTAAGGGAATGTTCAGAATCCTTTAATCCCATTAAAAATTCTTTCTGTCACTGAGGGATGATCTCAGTCTACGGACTACAAAGTGTTCCTCATATGCAATTATCATCTACACAAGCGGCCACGGCAGTAATTAATCCTCTTTTCAACCACTGTACACAGTATTTTGGACATTTTCAGGGCATCTGCGGGGCATATGTTGCTCACACACACACACACACACACACACACACACACACACACACACACACACACACACACACACACACACACACACACACACACACACACACACACACACACACACACACACACACACACACACACACCAGAGTCCTTGGCCTGTAGTGCTGCGGTCCACATGTGTTTATAAGTCTAAAATGATGGTCCAGCACCTTGCTGCAGACTCACCTCCCACCCAGCCAAACAGGCATACCACATCTGTCCTCCTGCCCTTGTCAGTGCAGTGGCAGCTTCATTGGGGCAAAGCATCCGGAGGGGTGATGGCCATGGTTTGTTTATTGACGGAGTGTGAAGGGAACTAGGGAGATGTGAGAGGGTGGTAGAGGTCGATGGAGGGTTACATGGAGGGAATGTGGAGTGAAAATAAGCGAAGAGGGCAGCAAACAGTGGTGCCAACAATGGTGTGTCAGATCCAGGTCTGGCTAAGGTTTATGGGCCGTTTGTATAAACATTGAGGAATTGTCTGCCTTCTGAGATCATCCTTTCCAACAGTTAGGCCTTTGGGTCGGACCACCAAAAGCCAAATATCTCCACAACATCTTTCCAGCAGAAGTAAAGGTTAACTTTAGTATTTTTGACCTAGACCCTATTTTGCCATGTTTTTGTTTATTGTTGACTTACTGTATGGTGACATAGAATTGTGCTGCAGATGGCAAACGCTAAATAGCTACAATAAACAAGAGCATCGTCACACTTGCCGAAAAGTGCTTCGCTATATCACATTAAGAATGTACTCTGCAGAGAAATGTTACATTTGTTTACCTTTTGCGTATCCATTCTGTTTGTTATTGGGTCCAACCAAGTCTTACTTAATGAGACATCTGCTGCAAACTCATGTTGTTTAAAGCAGCTTAATATTCAGACATGACACTAAGCTTATTTTCTGTATTCGAACATAACAAACTCAACACTACTCTCTCCAAATCTCACTATCGGCAACAAGTCACATGAAACAAAAACAAACATAGGGAAATAAAGAAGAATGTATTAATCTGTTTTTTTTCTCCATGATTGTTGGAGAAAATACTGTTGTCTCCTCTTTGGGTTTGTTTTAATGCACTGATATCATGTGTGATTCTGAACTGTGTACGACCTTGCAGCTGCATAGGAGGAGGCAGGGCATTTCAGGTTGTTGATCTTTATGAGGAGACAGACACATACTTGTTGTCTCCTACATATCTAATTTCTATGAGGCGTGAAGGAAGTCCAGAAGACGTCACAGATGGCCCATCGCAGATGACCCGACGCTTTTCCGACACCCGAAGCTGATATTAGCGCCACCTCGATTTACGACTTTGTTGTTATCTCCTGTATTTTGGACTATATAAGCCTGATGTTTTTTCCTGCTCCGTTGAGCAACATACCCCATGTGTGTGAGTTCAACCATATCCTTTATATGTGATTTAACTCTGCTCCTTCTTGCAAGAATGAATTAGTACCTGGTTATTGATTCTCAACCTGGTGTCGAGTGATATTTTCCTAACAATGATGTAGTTAGTTAGTGACGCACATTGATCAGACGCTATTGCCCAATGCGATTAAGCTGCAACCTGTTTAGCAACTGCCTTCTGCAACGTCCTTGCTCAATAATGGACCAATTCCAAATTATGTTGTTCCCATTAGTAAGTTAGATGGACAAACATGGAAAAATACCACAGTTACCCTTAAAAGTAGATCCAACAGATGCACAGACTCATGCTGCACACACAACTGCTATAACCTTTGTTTTGCTAAACATTTCTCAAACATAATGCATGTTCAAGATAATATCCTTAAAATATTTTCAAGAGCTGGCAAATGAGATGGGCATCTTATCTTGTGGACTTAGGTATGTGTTTGGCTCCGGCACATACGCTACTCTGTGACATTCACCAGCACATTATGGGTCCTACATCATCACCAGGACAACGTTTAATCAAGATGGATCGAGCAAAAACATATCTAGACATGTTCCCAAAGAGTTCAGGGCTGGTTAGACTTTCTATGTTTTCTCTGCAGCTCTCACCCCGATGGATTGTTTTCTATGGATGCAGACCAAAAGATAAAGACGTGACCTATCAGTGGACTGCCAGCTCTACGAGACCGTCACCTTGAAGGCACTCGCTCGCTTTGGCATTCTTGCTGCCTTGGAACATTTCAGTTTAAATATAGCCATAGAGGGTTGGAAGAGAAAAGTATTGTTGAAAATTATAATCAAGAAAATCACAGCCTGCGGAGGTTGATTTTCTCACAGTGAGCTTGTGTAAATGGATATGTATTATTTAAGAATGGCACAGTTGTTGTTACAATGTACTTTGAGAACAATCTTGCCTCATGAATATATGACATTAGTCATTAAAGAGGAACTATTATGCTTTTTTTGGGGTTCCCTTTCCTGTAGTGTGTTATATAGGTTTTAAGCATGTGAATGGTCTGCAAAGCCTAAAATCCCTGTGTTCCCTCCAGCGGGAGTTTCTCTCCCACACACTCCCCCCCTGCCTGAAACGCCTTCACTGGACTCTGTTGTTTACTTCCGCAACATAGTGACATCACTATGTAACACTCGCGCTTCTATGGGCTAGCGCTCCAACACATTGTACGTGATAGGCTAAGGGGCGGGACATCTCTGATCAGTTGACCAATCAGAGCAGACTGGGCTCTGGTTTCAGACAGAGGGGGGAAAGAGGTGCTGCAGCACAAGCGTATAAACAGTAGAGGCACAACATATGAATATGAAACCTGAGAATCAGCATAAAAGGACTCCATTAAGAAATCTGGCAGTTGAAAATCAAACTGTACAGCATGTTTCACCTCGTCGCATCTTGTGATTTATGGGATTCAAAGCCTCGAAAACCAGTGACCGTTGAGTCGTGATGTAATATTTCAAACAGCCCGTATCCCAGAGTGTGGAGGTAAAAGGGGGTTGGGCATGATCGCAGGTTAACCGTGGATTCAAACAGTGGACTGGTTGTGTGCTGTATCTATGGCACATGTGTGTACGCAGCCGTGAGTCCTGGATGTGAAAGCAGCGTGTGTATGGGCGTCGGTGACTTAATGACTCCACTTACTGGCCTAATTCACACTCAGTTTCTTGTGCATATTTGAAAAAAAACATCATGCGGAGGAAACCCCATCAACAGAGAATCAGTTGTGTCAGTCAGATTGAAGGTGAATGCTTTTTTTAGGGTTTGATGCTTCCTCTGAGTCAAAATAAAGTTCTGTCTTTCCTTTCATCCCGCAGACACCATTTGGCATGTTTTCACAGCGGCAATTTGAAAGCAACACCTGAATATTTTCCAACCCTACTTTGCTCTTGAGCTACATGAAGTGAATTAGGTCCTAAAATGGTAAATGTAAGTAGAGGAGTGGTTTGGCCAGAGAGTCCCAAACGAGGGGGTTGAAGGGTGGGGAGAGAGAGAGACTAAATCAGGACATGGCAGAGCTGCACACAACTTTCCACTCCTGTGTTTTTATTCGAGCTCTTTGCGTCTCACAGGAAATGCCCTCCACCTTTTCCACGAAAACCTGTTCTTCTTCTATGGTAAAAGGCAGGCAGACTATTAATAAATACAAGAGAACCAAACAGAACCATCTGTTAGGGGATGACTTGAGCAACTACATTTTTCCATCAAAATAATTTATAAAAAGGGGATGCTAGGTAAGTTTCCAATAAATGATTATCTGAGATAGCTGAGGAAAATTTGAATTCCGCAATTTACTCCTGAGAATAACTATTGTATAAGACCATGTGCTCACACTTTTGTGACATTGTTTTGCCATGAAACAACTTGTACCCATGATTCAGATCCTGTGCTCCACAAACCACAGCCCAGCCAGGCGTCTGATATTAGATGTGGTGAGTTCACACGCACAGCAGCACAATACACGGAAACCCAAGTCTCCTGAGTCCCATGATATCACCTTTGAATGTAACCATCATTGTAGCATGAATTATTAGGGACCATAAAGCACAGCACTTGCAGGCTTGGTTCCTCTTGTGTGACAGAGCATCAGCACATAAAACATACCAGCTAGTGTCTCTTTTAGATGAGAAATGGGGCACGTATTGTCATATTCAACACTACACGGCTTTTCCTAAAGACTTATTATCCTGCGTATGTACTTGTGAGGCTAGGAAACAAATTGTAATAAAATATTCTTTGCTGTGAAGGCCCAGGGGGGAAGCGTGCTTTCGGCTGCATGACCTCCTGTGTCTCTGGCGGTGTGTTGGTTTAGCAGGGAATCCGAATAGAAACCCTAAATCCCAGTTAATCTGTCACAGCGCAGGGAGAACTGGGCACTCCACAGCCAGGCTATCTGGTCATCATCTCTGTGCTGCTGTCGGCCGCCCCGCTGACACACAAACATCCTGTTTATAGAGGGAGTGGGTGAAAGACAGAAAGAGAAATACCAGCGTAAATGGTCTGTAAATGAACTAGAAATGGTGTTGGAACATCTGGGAAAAAAGATGCTATGCAGGACTCAAAGGTGCACATATTCACAAGAATTTACTATTTGGATTTGGTGTTTGTTTACTCACTGGTTTATTAAAACTTAATTTCTTTCATTGCAGAAAATGCAGAGTGTAGACGGTGAAACATGGTGAGTCATATTAATATGCATGCAGAAACCCGAGAGCAAACAGAGCAGCCGGCAGACTGAACATTAGCCCAATTATGACTCCACTGCACTGCTGGTAATCTCATGTGCAATCTGAGGCACAAAACACATGCACCAAATAAGGAGCCAACAGGAAAATACCCTCAGGATAAACTGATGTGTCCTTAATTAGCTTTAACATATTGACACTTGATTATGTTGGGTGCAACTTGGCAACGTTTTTAAATGGAGATATAGGAGAATTGGTTGTTGCTTTGTTGAAGTTTTGCATCTTTTGAATCGACCTATGCACAGGACAGCATTGCCCCCTTGTGGAATGGTAGATACAGAGCTTGAACTGAAATCATATACAGTTTTACTTGAATTGGGCATAAAACAAAAATGCAGACTGAAGAATAAACATATAAATGACATATAGAACAAATAACATATCATACAAGAGGAACCACGCAGCAGGAACAGCATGTAGGACACATGTATACAGTGTATGGATGTGGGTTAGGTTGTTCCTGTTTTGAAGTACTGCCTTAAGAAAAATAAAACAAGTGTTTCAAGATAGCAACTTATTGATTATGACAGAATGTGTTTGATTTATTTATTTCTCTGTCTTTAAAATAGACATTCAAGAAATGTGTTGCATTGTTTCACCGTATAGTATTGTGTTCTTGTTTCTTTAAGACCTTTGTAGTATTTCTGGTAACATTTAGAGGACAAATAAACAATTACTGTAAAAAAAAATGACCAAGATTGAAATCAACCCCAGGCTTTACTGCTACCCCAAAAAGAAATTAAAAAGCAGACGTTACATTTTGTTCTTAGTGCATTATGTTACTCTAACAGCTGTTTTTGTTCTCTGTAAGTGTCTTTTAACTGTGATTTCAAAGACACTGTAATTTAAAAGACACTTACATTTGGATGTTTGTTTTTGTTACAGCCACTGATCCAGAAACAGGAAAATAGATGCAGATGCATAATATGTGTTGACTGCAGAATGACTCAATTATTTCCCCACCCTCTGATTGAACCAAAAGCATCTCACTCACTGTTGAGTCTAATTTAGCTAATTTACTTCAAGTTTCAAGGTCTTTATTATAATATGCACAACAATTACAGCGATACCACAGTCACTGATTAAATATGCATAACAAGGAAAATCAAGCTAGTAAAAGAAAAAGGCAAATCTAAAACATAAAACAGTGCAAGTTAAACGATAGAAACAAACAGGAATGCAGTAAATGTATATAAATAATAAGAGGTACATCTTGAGGAGGAGCAGTGAAGTTGTCCTTGTTAAAAGCATTAGTGCAAGTTTGTCTTAAAGGGGACCTATCATGCAAAATGCACTTTTGTATGTCTTTTATACATGAATATGTGTCCCCGGTGTTCCAGGGAACTCACCAAGTGTCAGAAAACACAACCCTCTCTCTTTTCCTCCATACCCAAATCTCTAAAAACGGGGCTGCAACGGATCTGATAAAAACTGATCCAGATTTGAAATTCCTCTGACGTCAGGAACGAGGAGCTCCGCCTATATGGCCAACTCTCCACCTATCAGGGGAATGGGGGGTTGGGCCACGGCCGGCCATTGCCGCTCGAAAGCGCTGGAGACGCTGTAGTACATATGCCAGGCCTGTAAGTGGCGCTGTAGTCTGCCACAAAAGCAGCGAAGAAGACTTCCCTCGCATGGTTACCATGGTTGCCTTTCTGTTTATTCTCCGCTGTGGCTCTTTTTCTCCCTCCCCGAGGCAAGCGTTTGCTCCTGCTGCTTTAATTCAATGCAATCCCTCCCCGTCGAGGCAAGCACTGTAATTCTCTCCGGTTAGTCCACCAGCAGATGACAAACACCCACCTCTCCGCCTCTTCCAAGGAACGAGGGGACCGTGCGGCAGAGTTTCAGTTAGATTTTTTAGAAATTAGAAAAGTGCCGGTCAAAGGTCTTCTTTGTTATTTATTGAGCTTTAAAACAAATGAATAACGACTCTATATAATCATATAAGAATAAAACACGGAGGACGGAGATCTCTTTTTCTCCCCCTCTTCTGACAGCCTATAGCAGCTGATCTCAAAGCACGCTCCCCTCTCCTGCAGGGGGGCGTGGTCAGCTGCAGCTCACAGAATCAGCCCCCTGCAAAAACAGGGCTGGAAAGAGCAAATAGAGCGAAATGAGGCATGGCTAAAATGCAGGATCTGTTTGGTATTTTGAAAAAAAAACTATATTTATATACTTTATATAGGTATGGCCCTACAATATATTGTTCAAATATAGCATGATAGGTCCACTTTAATTTCACATGCATTTCATTCAAGTTTGTATAATAAAAAACATGTGTCTTTGTTCTCCTCTGGTTTGTTATCACGGGTGAGCTGCTGTGGTGAGTCTCAGGCTGATGACCATGTGCTCTGTGACAAAATGAAAAAGAAAGTAATGTTGTCCAGCCGAGCACACTGATTATGCAAAGTCATTCTCAGGAAGTAACATGAGTAATGAGGAAGTAGCTCCTTCCTTCCAATCTTTTATGAATAGTTTGTCTCATAAGGAAATCAATTCAATGGTATTTCATTGCTCCATTGAAAAACAACATTTGGTGAAATGGCTGATTATTCCTCTTCTGTCTCAAGAAGAGTATTAACATTTCATATCAGTGTTGCAGTACAGCAAAGTGATTCATGAACTGAATACCACCTATTATGAGGAGGCTGTGGCGCAGTGGTCTAGTGCGTTGGTGTTCAGATCAGGGGAGCACATGTTCAAACCCCACTGCAGTCAACATGTCGTTGTGTCCCTGGGCAAGACACTTCACCCCAAATTGCTCCTGTGGGGATTGCCCACAGTATTGAGTATGTAAGTCGCTTTGGATAAAAGCATCTAACAAGTAACATGTAATGTAATGTATTATTCACCCTATAGAAACATTTGCTTTGCGCACAAAGAACAAAAGAAGCATATAACAACCACATAAATACATCTATATCAGCACACGGTACATGGTACAGCCTACTGTAAAAACATCATAAGAAAACATCATATTAGAAATAAATAAAGGACATCTGGTACACGATTAAAGCTGAACTGCATAACTAAATAACATTATTACCACACATATATTCAACAACACAAACATTTTATTTTGTTGAAATGACTCAACATACGTTAACCATGAACAGTCATATAACTGTCACATGGTGGCATGTATGGTGTCCCATGGTATCAAAATGTGTGACATATGGATGACATTTTGTGGCAGACCCTTGTGACATTAGTCACAGATGGCTTTCTGGAAAGGTCACCTCTTGTTCCATCAGGTTCACACTGAACAGGAAGCTTTCCAAGTTTAAAAACTCTTCATTGTTCCTGGCAATAACATTAGCACATTTCAATAATTCTTTATTTTTTTAATAATAATTCGTTTTTTTAATTTGCATACAGGGAGAATGATCACCAATCTTACACACACTCATATAGCAATCTTAAAACTTCTTACATCACCACCATCTTCCCACGCAAACACTCAAATAGTGGAACTGTGTTTGTCCTGGAACAAAAGCCTGAATCTGCTCATGGATTTAAGATAAGATAACGTAAAATAAGATAAACCTTTCTTTAATTTTTCACCTGAAAGGCTCTGAGTAAATTGCTTTTGTTTGCTTAAACTAGAGGGTAATAACTAACACCAGAGTGATTTTGGTGTGATTATGACCATCCTGGGCAAAGTTACAGAGGGGGTGCCAAATCCGGCAGCCATAACACCAACTCTGCAAGATTTAGAAAAAGCCCCCTTTGAATCACTGTAGGGACATTCAGGTGTCAGAGCAGCAGAGGAGATACAAGTGAAGCACAGCATAGGATGGGGAAGAGTTCACACAATGGTAATAAGAATAAAATGGAAAAAATTCAATTAAATCAAAATGTATTTAAATAGAACGTTTCATAGACAACAGGTGACACAAAAGGCTTCACAAACAAAACACAAAAAACTAAAACAAATGTAACTTTGTGATAAAAAAAATACCAACACAAGTCAATAAATAAAGGACTGGCTCTTAATCCAAAGTAACACAGCCAGTAAAGGAAAAATAAATACCTTTTTGTCACAGTAGCACAAAATAAAAATATGGACCTGAAAATGAACATAATTCATCCCATTTAAATCCCATCTGGACATTCCTTTTTTCATCAAACAAACATCTATTTATCTGTCAGCCCAAGAGTCTGCATATTGAGGGCGAAAAAAAGCATATAAGAGTGAAAGGAGTAACCTCTGCACACATATTGTTAAAGGTCTGAATGTTTACAGTTTGTATTATCTTCAGTGTGTCAGTGTGTATCTGCATTCCTCTCCATTTTCTGCTCTATCTTAAGCAAAGAGAGTTCACACAGCACAGGAATGTAACTATCACTGGGTCTGTGGCGTTAAGCACAGGCTGAATAATGAGGACAGCCATGAAGGAATGTGCTGTTTGTGGGTACAGAAACAGTCTTAACCCATAAGAGCCCGACCCGTTTCTACATATTTAGACCAAATAGACCACATAGAACACTTTTCTGACAAGTAACCCCCCCTAGTGTCAAAGGCAAGGCAAGGCAAGGCAAGGCAGGGCAAGTTTATTTATATGGCACCTTTCAACACAAGGTAATACAAAGTGCTTTACCAAAATAAAAGACATTAAGGAAATGGCAAAGATGGCAAAGATCTGAAAAGTTACATATATGTCACATTGGGCGTTAATGGTAAAGTAATTCTTATTCAAACGTAATTAATGAGGATGATTTTTGGTTCAAATTAGTTTTTAACATTCTCTGAACTGAAACGTTTAGAATATATTAACTAAATATCATTGAATCAGGTAATTTAACTGAGCAGATCATAGTATTTCTAATTGTGACATATATGTAATCTCCAGATTTTCGGAGAAATGTTAAGTTTAATGTCCCGATGTGACATTAATCTCACAGCAAGATTTATCTTATTTGTTTCATATCAATTTGATCAAGAAATGTTTTCAAAACAGATTAAATGTAATAAAGGACATGTTAATTCTTAAATGGCTTGAATCTTACCTTTAGCAACAAAAAACTAGCTTTTTAAATGTAGCTAGTTCTGTCACATGTGTTAGCCTGGCACATGGACATCTTGGACATGTTGTTATGGGAACACAAAGTCACATGACCTGGCCCAGGACCCACCAGACTGTTCAGGGTGTGTTATGTAGGGACTTCATGAGATAACATAAAGGCAAAAGCTGTATAAGAAACTTTCCAGAACATTTAAATGTCATGTGACATCTGTGTCACCTTCCGGTCCAAAATACAATAACTTTAACAGTCAATATGTGTGCTGGATTCATACATGTTGCTATATAGCATTTTGGTGTAACGATTATAAAAAAAAAAGACTGCAATCATTTTGAATAATGATTCACTCTTAGAATGACCGATTGTACTCAATTCTACTTAATTTAATGTTTTTGTTGCTATAGGCTCATGCCAATAAAGTTTATTGAATTGAATTTAAGAGCACTGCCATCAGCCACTGGGCAGAATCTCTGCTTATCATCACTGGAAGAACAGGTACCACAGCAGGCTATCATGGGTCAGCATTCATTTCTCAGTTTCCCATGATGCACTGCTACATCTTCCCTTTTAAGAGAACTTAGTCTATAGTGCACGGTTACATTTAATCAAGACTGGATCCGGAAAAAGATTGGTATCCATAGCCAGCAATACTGAAAAAGGCATATTGAAAAACCATATGGTAGAAAAGCATTCCTTTAATATGACGTAAATGCAAGGTTTCCCTTAAAGACATTTGAATTAACTCATGATGGTTGTGTCTTTACCACCAACTCAATGTCTTTTCTCAATACTGATGTTTTCATATGCTGCAGTTTTTAATAACTGCACAATCTGACATTTAATTTAACTTGAGTTCTATTATAGATGTGACACTGCTCTATGATGCACGGACAAATCTATTTACCACTCATATTTACACTTCTCACCAGAACTTTTTACAATTTATTTTTTTCCTAAAACTTTTTTGGAAAGCCTTGAAGTTGATCCCAACCTTAAAAAACAGCACTTCCACAAAACAATCCCAACTCAAGGTTCGCTAACTTGCTTTCTCTGGAGCTCCCAATCATAGCACTTTGTATTCTATAAAAAATCTCAGCTGTTATGATTTTCTTCAATGCATTTTGTAGGACTTATTATCTGCGTTTACGAATGGTGAAGGCTCTTGTAAGGACCTTCAGTTTATATTATTTTGTCAAACTTTTATCTTCGAGGTCAATCCTTTAATTTACAGCCAATATAGACAAGATATCTCTGTCTTCTGAATGACTGATGAGAAGCATAAGACATAGCTAGCTGTTGGACCTTGAGTCTGGATTGTTTTATCAAGCTATTTTCCCCTCCTTTTTAAAGTATAATGTAATTTTTAAACATGTGATTTAAACATTTCCTCTGTATAATGTTCTCAATACTTCTCATTATCGCTTCCACATTTTTAACCATTCATTCTTAATTGTTTTAGTCAGCTTCCTGCAATTGTTGAATAGGTAACTAGTAAAAAAAATAAAGAACATTTATTGTAATTTATTCTCTGTTTTAACTGGAAATTGTTCATCTTTTCTGCCCAAGCCTATAGTTTAATGGTAAGCTCGATTTTTGCACCACATTTGTACAACAAAATGACACAAAAATAAATCATGAAGTAAATCATGAAAACACATAAAAACCACCCCCCAAAGCTCTACAAAAACATTCAATTGCTCTTCACACAAAACAAACACCCAGCGTTAAAGACCCTGAAGAAACAGGGGACACAACAGAGTGTTCTTGTTGTAAAACCACAATAAAACCCTTTCACTGAGGGTCAATAAAAAGCCATTAAACCCTCATCTCACACACAGATAAATTAAAGAAGCAGTTATGTGGGTCATATGTTGACTTCTAAAAGTCCATTTTTGTTCCACTATGTTGACAAAGGTCAGCAACTTTTTGTCATCCTGACCGCTATACATCAGGACGATTGTGTGGCTCTGAATTGACTTCCAGTAGTTTAACGTCTATTGTTCCCGGCAGAACATCCTGTTCATCCTTTAGTGTTGAAATCTTTATTGTTGAATACCCCAAATGTCAAAACATTCTTTAAATTCATTGCTTTGAGGAATGAGAGAAAACCAGCTCAGGTACAAACATTCTCATACAAATGTCTAAAACTAGAACAAATTCAACACAGTTAGAAAACCCAGAGCATGCATTAACACTCTCCCTCAAACACATGTGCTTTGTTCAGTTTTCAGCCCTTTGTTGAACACAAACATGTTATTTTCTCTGCAGTACCTTTTGACGGAGGTGATGTTGACAGCTGGAGAGTTTGAACGTATGGAATCACATTTTGCTTTAGGAGAGTCCTAAGCCCATTCTAGGGATGTTTTATAATTGTGACACACATTCAACCCAATAATATACATAGACACAAGAGTAAGCATACTACAGCCCCTAGTTTTGCTGCTATAGGCTTAGACTGTCGGGGGACACCTTACTTCTTCCTTCTGTCTGTCTGTACCTGTGTACTCTCATGTTCCGAATAACCCAGCTTCCCCCAAATTAATTTTTGGTGTCTATCTACGCCGGAATCCTGAGTCGTGGCTGATCCTGAGTCCTAGATCTGAGTCCTGGATTTCGAGTCGTGGCTGAACCTGTCACTGTGGTCCTGCCTGACTTTCATCATACTACTTCCCTGATGGCTCCCACATGATTGTTGACATCCTCGTGGATTCATCTTCTTATTATAGACACATGCATTTCCAAACATTTGGTCTACCTATGCTGTAAAATGTATTATCTTTTCGATTTACACACGGCATCTATTGCACGTCTGTCCGTCCTGGGAGAGGGATCCCTCCTCTGTTGCACTTCCCTGATGGCTCCCACATGATTGTTGACATCCTCGTGGATTCATCTTCTTATTATAGACACATGCATTTCCAAACATTTGGTCTACCTATGCTGTAAAATGTATTATCTTTTCGATTTACACACGGCATCTATTGCACGTCTGTCCGTCCTGGGAGAGGGATCCCTCCTCTGTTGCTCTCCCTGAGGTTTCTCCCATTTTCCCCTTTAAACTGTGGGGTTTTTCCTTTTTTGGAAGTCTTTCCTTGTACGATGTGAGGGTCTAAGGACAGAAGGTGTCGTATTGTCATACTGATATTCTGTACAAACTGTGAAGTCCACTGAGACAAATGTAACATTTGTGATATTGGGCTATATAAATAAACATTGATTGATTGATTGATACATAATCATACAGTAACCTAATTAGAAAAGCGTGGGTGTTAAGTTGTTTTATAAAGCGCACAAAGTCCTTTTTTTATTTGAGGCTTTAGAAATTCCATAGTGACCCACTGTATTGTTACTTAAATGTCTAGAGAAACACTTGAAATCAAACACATCAAGTTGAATTAGAAGCGGACTACATCTATATAGAAGAAGAAAGAATAGAATAGGGAGGGATGAAACCCTCTTTAATGGTCACACATGCAGAGCACACAGCACACACAGTGAAATTTGGCCTCTGCTTTTAACCCATCCTAGTACAAGGAGTCTAGTACTAGGAGCAGTATATATAGTATATATAGTTCAATAACATTGACTTAAAGTGAAAGAATGCTACATCTACTTGAATATTGCAACGCTTTTCACGTCAGGCTTGAACTATGATCCATATTGGGAAAAAAACAAGGCTAGTGCCTCTAAAATAATATATAACCAAACTAACGAGATCAGTTTGAGGCCTTTTCTTGCTTTTTCTACCTCATCACAAGGGCCAAATATTGCATTTTCTGATTGACAATAAAAAATACATGTATTAACAATGGGATATCTTTGTAGTATTTTTAATGTAAATAACAAGAAATTAGTGCATCCAAAGAATTAACATAGACTAGTAGAGCTTGTTTATAGAAAATGATGTCTCTATGCAAAAGTGGACCTTGGGCAAAGCTAGTTAAGTATCCTTTCCATGAGTATCCTTTTCTTTTTTAAATATTATCATATAAATCAGAAAAAAACATACGAATATCAGTTCACTTTGGCAATTGACATAACAAATATATACACCAGAAATAAATATCAATGTGTAGTTTGTTTACACTGGGTCCCCTGTTACACATCTTCATATCAGTTAAAGACTTTGGGTGTTACGCAAGCAATCTGTTAAAAACAAATACATACCAACCATGTGTTATTTTCTTTTGACTAATATGACTTTTACACATGAAGAGCGAGACTGATATCAAGCTTAGTTGGTGGCAACAGTACATAAGGCAAATTAACTGAATGATCATCATATGATATACTTTGTTGTGGTTCAATAATGTCACACGTTGACACCATACATTAACTCTGCCTGTCTATCTTGAGAAAATGTAAGCACTCAGTGGCTGAGAAAACAGACCTATATCTGTATCTGCTTTTACCATGTCTTGCCTGTTCAACATATGGGGCGATATTTATCTTTACAATCGTATTTTCTCAACGGTAAAAAATGATAATAAAAAAACAAGACCTACTTTGGGGACAAAACAAGGCCACACAACCAACGAAAAAGACAAAAAATATAGTAAAAAGTGTATTATTTTCAAACATGTTGTTCAAACATGCAAAGGGACAAAATATATCCAGTAAAATTGAAAATAGCCATCAGTAACATATAAACATGCTGTATTTGTATGTGCTTTTGCTTTTAAAAATATTGCAATAAAAGCAGAAATTAGGACTTGTTGAAAGTTGCCTAACTGTTAGACAAAACATAACAAAAACAGAGGTGAAAAAAAATATTATTGATATATTAATATTTCCAAAGCTGTAGCAAAAGGGGCAATATTTATAGCCAATCAAATAAAAAATGGCCATCAGTAACATTCATGTATTTAGTTGTCTGTGCTTTTAGTAGATTGCTTCTAAAAGCATTGCAATAAGAGCAGAATTGATACCGAAAGTTGGAGCGATATTTTTTGTAACTAAAGGAGATTTTTTTTCAAATGCCAGCTGTCAAGATATTCAAAAATAGCCGATTTACGTGGAAATAGTGGATATAAGTGTGCACCTAACTAAGTGTAGCACAGTCGCTGTTGCGGCAATAAACGGAGCAGTAGAGGAGCTACAACATCCGGGCAATACTCAGCTTACACAGAAACGGAATGGCGGAGGTAAGTGAGCGAAAACGAGGAATGTAACGAGTCAAATTAGAGAATAAATAGACCGAATTTAACACTTTTGTCACGTCGTGGGGCACAAAAGAGTGTTACGGTGTCAGCGGCTGGGAAACCCCGGTTCAAAGAGGGGCTACGGGGGTGTTTTAAGTGAAAAAGCGGGGGGAGAAATGGAGAAGCTCTCCAGCGAATCGCCTCTCTCCGCGTTCTTAGCTTTAAAGAGCCATTCCCTCCTCCGCCTTGATAGTAAATCCGCAGAAAACAAAAGGCAGGGGTCTAACACGGTGGTGCTGAACTGTTTCAGGTGCGAAGTGAGACGAAGTGAGTAGAAAAAGTTGGGAGGGATGTCACGACTTGTCGGCGGTAAACTCCAAAACGTCCCTTTCGGAAATATTGAGAAACTAGTTCCTTCTTGTGTAGCCGGGGAGGAAGAGACGTTCAGCACCAAGTCACAGGAAAGCGCCCCTGGTCAGGCACCCAATGCTACAGACACACCTTATATTTATATTTTACACTGGACTTTTTTATCTAATTTACCAAGAAGTGGTGTGTGAAGAAGTTTAATGTAATTCAATGAGTGGTGGCACGCTGTTTGAACTACGGTGGGCTACATCCTCTGTCCTGTAGCCCGCTGCACGAAGTTTCTACACTTCTGTGTTAACCTCTTATGTGGCCTCAACTTGCATGGCTGCTTCAACTACATTTGTCCCACTTTGACTTCATTATTTTAGCCGAAAGCCTGTATAGAAAACATGTTGACAAAGTAAGAGAATGTGTAGTCACCCCATATGGAAAACTATTCGCTGTTATGTGTGTTATTTTTAAGTACTAGTATCACACCAAAACCAAAGCTGTAGTCAGTGGTGTAAAGTAACTAGCTACGTTTACTCAAGTACTGTACTTAAGTACAGTTTTGAGTTACTTGACTTGACTATTTCCACTTTCTGCTACTTTGTACTTCTACTCAACTACAACTTTGTACTTCTCCTCAACTATAACTCAGAGGTAAATACTATACTTTTACTCCACTACATTTACTAAGTAACTTTAGTTGCTTTTCAGATTTGGATTAATGATGTGAAATGTATTCAACTCTTAAATCAGACTTTAGTTCCACCTGGAGTAAATTCACAAGCTACCTTGCAGTATACAAAGTCATTCAAACTAGCTGCACCTTTACCAGCTTTGATAACACTTTAATGATCAATAATTATAATCAAAACATATAATATATATTATTCTTAAATGGGCAATTCTGCACAATGACTACTTTTTACTCTTGGTACATTAAGTATATTTTGATGCCAATACTTATCTACCTTTACTTGATTAATATGTTGATTGCAGGACTTTTACTTGTAACAGAGTATTCCTACTTTTACATCCTCTGTCCTGTAGCCTGCTGCACAAAGTTTCTTCACTTCTGTGTTGACCTCTTATGGCTGCATTAATTACATTTGTTCCACTTTGACCTTCTTATTTTAGGCCAAAGCCTACTTTGGAAAACATGTAGGAGAATGTGTATGAAGAACTATTAGCTGTTTTGATTTTAAGTAGTAGGCCCTTTTATCAAACCAAAACCACAACTGTTGTGGGTTTGTTTATTTTCGGTGATTTCAAAAGATGAAAAGCTACAATTGAGTGCCACGCGTAGATTACAATGTATAATACAACTCGTACAACTACAGCAGGTCGCAGTTTGAGTTCAAAATGGTGGTTTAAAATAAGAAGGACTTTTTCGCACTTTTATAAAAGCAGAGTTTAAAGTTTGAAATAAATAAGAAAAATATAAAAGGATAACCCTTATATAATTAGATACAACTTAACACATCAATAAAGTGGAGATACAAGTGTGTGCCAAAAAATAATAATTCAAAAGTCAGGGATCAGCCATTTGATTCTTCATGTTGTTTGTGTGGCAGGAATGTATAGGAATGTACCTCCATGTTGTAATTCCTTTGCATGCTGCTTTACGTGACAGTACAAATAACTCGGTGTTTGTTTGTGTCTGCAGGTGGGTGAAAAGCCCCTAAAGAGAAGTGTGCATGTTGTGGTCTAGTGGAGAGAGGATGAGGAACTGTGAGGAAGACCCTCAGCAGGAGAAGCAGAAGTGTTAACCAGCCTTAGAGGAGTTTCAGAGGACGTTCGCCCCATGAAGATGGCCGCGCAGTCCCACACTGTACGCTCAAGTTCAGCCATCTACACTAAAGTTAGTAACTGTATGAACACCACAGACACTTTCTGCAGACGTCACTGCATCACTAACAAACCCATAGTCACATTATTCTTACTATTCAAAATGTATGCTTTGATTGAAATCTCTAAACTCATAATTTAACAATTGACCATGGTGTTATGAGTTTGTTTCCAAATGTATCTGAAGTTTGGTTTGCAAGATAATTATACATTATTCCCAGAAATATTATGTAAACAACACCGTTTAAAATCAGAGGACCAAAATCATTCATCACCTTATGTAACTAAATGGAAAAAATAAACAAACAGATTAAGTTCAGATATTCACACATCTTTTTTTCTGTAAACTGTTGACAAAAAACCCTCAGACTAAAATGAGCAATGACCCTGTCACCTTCTTGAAATCTTCTGGGCCAAGACCAAGCCCAGTGCATTCAGTCTACTTTAGCTAAAAGTAGACTGAAATTTGTTTCTGAAAACATTATAGGCGAGAAATAAGCAATGCAGTAACCACATCTTGATTAATATTTGATATTTTAGCTTTTTCTGCGTTTTCTCTACCTGTGGTTTAATCTTGTAAAAGTTATTTGGAGCGCTATTAGAAGTGAGAGGGAACTACTTTTCTTACAGATTTGATCTGCCGGGATATAGTGTTGGTTTCAGCGAATATGAGGAAAAACATTGTTTACAAATGAAGTTACCAACTGTATCTTTAAAGGTAGGGTAGGTAAGTTTGAGAAACCGGCTCGAGATACACTTTTTGTTATATTCCATGGAATGCTCTTAACATCCCGATAGCAATGAATATCTTAAGTGCTTTGACAAAAGATCCATAGAAAAATGTCATCTGTGGAAGCTGTAGTACTGTAAAAAGCACGACCAATCATGTTAGCCGGTCCGGCTAAAATAACTGGATGGCCTACCTGCCTGTCAGCCTTCCATCTGTGCACAAACTTATCTCGTGCCCTCATTGGTCATGTGCACGTTCGTGTGTGTTGGAGGAGGGGCTCTGTAAGGAAGTGGCAGATTTTCTCCGGTTGTGTATTTTCAAATTCTAGCGCACTCGAGCCGGTTTCTCAAACTTACCTACCCCACCTTTAACTCCTTAAATGTGACTGACATGAAGAAGGCTTTTTCTGGGTTTAACTTTGAAGATATTCCGGTTTGTCCTTTGTCCATTTGCCTTTATCAATTCTCCATTTGTTATGAGTTGGAAATGTCTTTCCCATTTGAGAGGGACTCTGCAAACTGAGTGAAAGCTCGGGAGACATTTGGGCAAAAAAAAGAAAACATATACACATCATTAATGAACTGACAGTCTAGAAAATGTGGAAGTAATCTTCTCCCTCTGTAACTGTGTGTCTGAAGGCTGGGGAGCTTCCTCTGGAGGAGCTGCTGGCTCTGTACGGCTACACCATGTCAGACCCAGAGAAGGAGACCTGTCACATGACTGCCAGCCTGCCAGGCATGACACTGGACAAGGTGAGATGCAACGTGAATGACTGAAATGCGATTACTTAATTCTGTGTTCTCCTCTGTGCTTTGATTTCATTTGCTGTTCCATTGTTGTATTTGACAGGATCAGATTACAGAGGATCTCTTTCCTGGGGAGGGGGAGGAGGAGGAGGAGGAGGAGTCGTCAGCTGATTATCTCACCCCTTCCGTCACCTCAAACACCTCAGATCTGCTCTGCCGCCTTCAAGGTAACAAACACATAGACGTACACATTTACATCACCATATCGCGCAGAATAAAAGGAAAGATAATTGTGGGTTTGCGTCATAAATTCAATTCAAACGGAACAGCTTTTGACCCAAATTGATGATCTTTTCAGATGAAACCTTTATGGTAGTAATAACAGAAAGCACAATTTTTGTAACATTTGATTTTGTGGTATATTTTTCCAACATTAGATTTAAAATCAGTGCTTTTGCTGAGATTGCAGCGTGTTATTTACAGCTAGGCAGTACAAATCAATAAAATGACACGCCACCAGTGCCAGGAAATTACATTTATTTCTGTATAATATCATATGAGAACTTCCTGGTATGCGACCATGTTCTGCTTTATGTGTCTTTGTCCAACTTTGTAGTGACATTTTTGTTGCAGAGTCCACAAAATATCATGAAAACCAAATATGTGGCATGTATGCAGCTTTGTCTGTTTGTTTCTCTAAAGCCATAGTAGAGGAGATGCCTTTCGCCTCTTTGATTCTTCATCCTGAATTGTATTTTTACAGAGTTTAAAGTATTGCATTTTTTTTTTTTCACTAAGTCCACTCTCTCTCTCTATAAATCCCAGTATTACCCACTTCTGCTTCATTATCTCAATAGGCTTCACTTGTCGAATAATGGTTAAAAAAAATTAAGAATTACATATAGACTTTTGCAAATGAGGTTTCGAAAAAAGTTATATTGCTGGATCAAGAGTTTTGAGATAATTTCCGGACATGCAGTTACTGTTGAGGATTTAAATAAAACCAAAAGGCCGGATAAATTAGATTAAAAAAAAAAACAGTATGACACATCCCTCAATTTGTTATTTTGAAATATGCGAAGACAGATATGTAATCTTAGCCAAAAGACAAATGTGGAGACTGACATCCCAGAGTTCGATTGGATGACTCAATGTAATGTAGCAATAACAAGAAGAGAGAGAAGTGCACACACAGCAGCAGTAAAATCATTTAAACGGTAGATTGTGGGTTTTCAGATCTATCTGTTCTTGTTCAAACTTTAAGGACCATCAGCAATACCCTGAATGATCTTGCCATGTTTATCACCTTAGAGCCAATCAGGCAGACCCTCAACATCATAACTCCTGCCATCAGGAAGGAAGCATCTTTTTTCAAGAGGCCCCCAAAAGGATATCTGAGATCATAGACCTAGTTTCCCTTCCACTCCGAAAGGACTGATGGACTCTTGGGTTCATTTATTGCAATTTATGATAATGAAAACCCCCTTTTGTCTACTGTTTAATGTATATATATTAAAAAATATTGTATCATGTGTATTGGTTGTGTTGAATTCTGTTAGCAAACCGAATTGCTCATCAGGAAAAGATGATCCAATCCAGTCAAATATTCTGTCTTTCAGGTGGAGACAAAGACACATTAGTCAGCTCATCAGATGAAGACTCGGATGATGCCTCTATTCCCTCCAAAGAAGAGCACAAGGTAGGCCACTCCGGGCAAAAACATACACAACACAACAAATAGGAAACTATAAAAATCGGTAGAGTGCAGATTCGTTGCCACCACTGCTGTAATGTTTGACAGAATGAATACTAACCACAGTTGTATAGCCCCCTTTCTTAACCGCAAGGGTGTCAGATGCTTTTTTTCATTCACACCTCTAACGCAAGGAACGCACACTCATTGTAATCCTGTTGCATCGGGTGCTGAGAGACAAAAAACCTCTCAATCACAAACAATTTCACCTATTACGTAGTTCAAACTCCACAAATAAAGCCTTAAATAAAAATGAAATAAAAGGTAGAGAAGCGGGACCCTTACATGCACACGCACACAATCCACAGGAAGCAGGGTTTGGTCTGTGTGTGTAAGTCAAGCTGTTATGTGCACACACACCTGGCAGTGGAGGTTCTTACTCTGTCAAGTTGTGAGTATGCAAACAAAACTCTACAGCAGGAAAGGGCACTTCAAAATATAAGCTTAGACCTGGAAATGAATTTGACTTTCTGATGATTCCTTTCAGAAAGACCCACTTTTGGACTGCAACCAACCAGTTAGGAACCTCCACCATAAAGCACTCGCTTCTATATCATCCATATTATTGTAAATGTGACCATAATTTATGAAATGATCATCATGCTTTATGGAGAAGACTTGAAACTAACGATTAAGACCATAAACTCAGCAGGAAAAATGTACTGAGGTAATAATTCAAGTGAGAAGTTGATTTATTCATCGACAGTGGCGGCGCCAGAGTATCTTTGTTGGGTAATCTATGGTAGGGCTAACCCATACAGTGGTGGGGCTCAAGTCAGTATTCTCAATGTAATTACATACACGCTATATCGCCCCCCCCCCCCCTTGACAGATTAACGCCACGCGTGAGGTCTAGATTATTTCCCTGTCTCAATCAAAATGGAACTGTTTGAAATAAAACGGCACATTTGTCTTGTAGTAAATAAAAAGGGATCACGTGACGTATGATAGTACACGTTGAAGATCCAATGGGGATACTGAATGGCGGTTCCGATTGATCTCAATCAGTAATGCATGACGCAGACCCAACGTTTCGTTGCTCTGATTGGCTGTAGGTCTATTCAAATTGCATTCAGAGGCATTTTGATCTGACCGCGGCCGCGTCTTTCCACACCTTTTAGTGTATAAAACTCCCCCACTACTTAGACTATTCCTTGCACCCCTCTTCTAGCATAAGCCCGAATGGTCTCAACCATATTGCATCAGTAACGTGCACTTACAGCAGGATCAGTTTGTGTGTTGTGGACACGACTCGTATATTTTCGCAATCCGTGTTCTCAACATTTAGCATTTTGCTTATTATTTAATTTAATTTGCTTACTTTAACATCATTTCTCATGGTGGGGCTAAGGTGGGGCTAAGCCATTTCTTGGTATGGCTGTAGCCTACCCCAGCCATACCCTGGCGCCGCCACTGTTCATCGACAACCAGAGAAGTCCCTCTGATATTCCAGAGAGCACAAGTTTGAGACACTTCTGAATTGGCTTTATTCTTCAGACCTGGTGTTTGCTGCTTGCTTACATTTACTGTGACTACACCACTTCACTTCTAATTCTTCCCTCCAATCGCCAAAGCTGTCTGCCCCTGAGCGCAGCCAACGCCTCTCTCTCTCTCTCTCTCTCTCTTTTACTCTCTCAATGCCCTATTGAGCCAGGAATATTTATTTGTGGCTTATGGCTTAAGATAATGTGTAATGATTGACTTACTTTCCAATAATGTGTCTGTCTTAGACTTAATCCTTAAAGCAGCAGAGCGTTAGATGTTCCTGTGTCTCCTATACTTTGTCATGAGTTTAAATCATTGACTGCAGGACTTTCTGAATTCAAATTGATTGATTGATTGAGGCCAAAATCCCAACCTAAACGTAAACTAAGCTTCACATTGCCGGACTTAAATAGCATTGTACAGAAAGGACTGGCTCCACGTAATAATCATTCTGGTATCGGGGGGGGGGGAAACACTTTTTTGTATTCCTGCAAAATAGAAAGTGCACATAGCGTGAGATACAAGGCTGATTGCAGACTTATACCCACAGTCTACATCTGATGAGTCAGACTGAGCCCAAACTAACATCCCAGGACATGGGACAAGATTTCAACTCAACCGTAGTCGTCACTTACTTGCTGGCCTTACTTGAATGGTAATAAAATGCAGCACTTAGAAATGTTTTCATTCATGCAAGCCAGAAAAAACACCCCTCCATTCCAAATCTAAAGTAGCCTCGTCCCTTTGATCTGAGACCTGGTCAGGTCTCCCCGAAGAAGCCTGCCACACATCATGTCTTAAAGAGTGTCTTTTTGGGTGTGTATGACCCATTTGAGAGCTTTGACAGATTGCCTTTGATTCCATTCTCAGGAGATCATGGTTGGCTCTATGTACCAGGCCAAAATCCCTCCACTCAGTTCATGTACCAACCAGAAGAGAGGTAAGCCTGTGACAAGATGTGAGGATGTTTTCATGGTTAGAAACTAGTGTAACTGCTGTTGTATAGAGAATAAATGTAACATGTTTCATGAACTGTGCATGAAACAGTCCCAATAACTAAGTCATGTCAGGGTTTTAAAGCCTCTGTGTAGAAGTTGGAAAAGAAATAGATTATCAATCAATCAATCAATGTTTATTTATATAGCCCAATATCACACATGTTACATTTGTCTCAGTGGACTTCACAGTTTTTACAGAATATCAGTATGACAATACGACACCCTCTGCCTCAGGGAGAGCAACAGAGGAGGGATCCCTCTCCCAGGACGGACAGACGTGCAATAGATGCCGTGTGTAAATCAAAGAGATAATACATTTTACAGCGTAGGTAGTCCAAATGTTTGGAAATGCATGTGTCTATAATAAGAAGATGAATCCACGAGGATGTCAACAATCCTGTGGGAGCCATCAGGGAAGTAGTATGATGAGTCAGGCAGGACCACAGTGACAGGTTCAGCCATGACTCGAAGTCCAGGACTCAGATCCAGAACTCCGTGTTGTGTCATGTCTATTTATACTGTTCCTGCTCACTGCCTGTAGCACTTCGGGATTTGAATTCGAATACGAAGTGCTTTATAAATGGAACCCATTATTATTATTATTATTATTATTATAACTCAGGATAGAGGATCCAGGACACAGGACCGCAACAGGATCAGCCACGACTCAGGATCCCGGCGTAGATAGACACCAAAAAGAAATTTGGGGGAAGCTGGGTTATTCGGAACATGAGAGTACACAGGTACAGACAGACAGAAGAAGTAAGGTGTCCCCCGACAGTCTAAGCCTATAGCAGCTAAACTAACGTGTCTACGTACATGGACTCCCTTAGGATAGGTTGAGGGAAAGGGGTAGCAAGTAGGAAGTAAGGAACAGAGGTGGAGAGGCACAACGTGTCTACGTACATACACTCCCTTAGGATAGGGTGAGGGAAAAGAGTAGGAATTAAGATGTATGCGCCACATCTATACCATGAGCGCATTGCTCCTAAAACGTTTTTTGGCACTGACACCAATCAACAGTTGTGCGTCGACTCGGCAGGGATCAAGGCGCGTAAATGCCTCTCCCTGCTTCCACCGTCTACACACACAACCAATTACATACCATCAGTAAGGAAAAAGAGTAAGAACTCAAATGTATAGGTGAAGAGGCACAACGTGTCTACGTCAATGCACTCTTATTAGATTATTTTATCAACTATAAGCTTTATCAAAAAGGAAGGTCTTAAGCGTACTCTTAAAAACGGATAGGCTGTCTGCCGCCCGAACACAAACTGGAAGCTGATTCCACAAAAGTGGAGCTTGATAAAAAAAGGCTCTGGCTCCCATTGTACTTTTAGAGACTCTAGGAACAACCAACAACCCTGCATTCTTGGAACGCAATGCCCTAGTAGGACAGTAGGGTATAATGAGTTCTTTAAGGTAAGATGGCGCCTGCCCATTAAGGGCTTTGTATGCGAGAAGAAGCATTTTAAATTCTACCCTGTGTTCTATAGGGAGCCAGTGTAAGGCAGCCAGAACAGGAGATTAAAGGTTTTTAAGAAGTCACTGCAAAACACTTTTCTGTTTTGCTCTTCTTCCTCTGCCGCCTCTCTTTACCTTCCTCTGTTCTTTTAGCCTGCAGTGGGGAGGACCAGTTGTTGTGGAAGCCGGGCGTTCTGCCGGTACAGGAAGTGGAAGAATTTTTGCTTAATGCACAGAGGCCGTTTAACCAGGAGGGGGCAGCGTGCACACAAACACAAGGACACACTGTGCGGGACAACCAACAGGTAGGCAACTTCATACTGCATCACATAAGACAATGTAGGGGTAACAATTCAACTCTAATGATCTTAGAATTTGGTTTCGGCAAACATTATTGGGATTTGCATTTGATTATTGGGACTGGGCTGTAAAATACTTTCTTGTAGCTGGCTTCACATTGTATCTTAATTTCACTGAAATACTTTATGTCTCTCAATGGTTGCTCTGATTATTGCTTGAGTATTTGTTTGCATTCTGTCTAGTGGTCCAGATAAAGAGAATGGGGTTTGTGACTAAACTTATAACATCTTAAACAAAACCAAATGACATTTCTGAATAAGACTCATGCTGGAAATCTACACTACAGTATGCACTTCACACTCTAGACTCGTTTCCTTGCAAAACATGTCACCATTTTCTCAAGGTAGGAAAATTCTTCATTAACTGGTGTAATGTATAACTTAATGTATATGACAATAATCACATGCTTGAACTTCTACCTACCCTAACCTAATGCAGTTGGTGTGTTACTGAAAGAGTGCTTCTGTAATCAGCTCAGTGTAAACAGAGATCAGGTTCTGCAGCTATTCTCTTTGTGACAGTCTGACCCTTTTCTCTCACCCCTTCTCTTGATCCTCAGGCTCTGTACGAACTAGTGAAATGCAACTTCAATGCAGAAGAGGCACTGAGACGAGTAAGCTTCAATGTGAAAGTGTTCAGTGGTAAGAAACTGCTATTATACTTATTAACAATGCACTCACAACCAAGACCGTGATAATGAAATCCTCCCTAATATAAAAATAATTGTATTTAATTTAACTCACAAGTGTTTCTTAATTCGCCTCCCTCTCTGTAGAAGAGCTTTGTGCCTGGAGCGAGGAGGAGTGCAGGAGCTTCGAGCACGGCTATCGGGTTTACGGGAAAAACTTCAACCTCATCCAGGGGAATAAGGTGAGAGCTCAGTCTTATCTGTCTGTAGTACAATGTGTCTAATGTTTTAAATTATTATAAAAAACATGTTATTTTTCATTTCATTTACATTTTTATTTAGTATTATTTCAAATGTCCTTTTTGTACCAATATTTGTATTCTATTTTATTTTATTTTGTCGATTTAAATATTCCTATTTTTTTTTTTGTTTTTTCTTAAATGGAACAATTGTCATGAAACCTTTTCCCCCAGAGGATAAAATTAAGTATTCTAAATTGTTATTGGGTGGGAAGTAAAGGTAACGTGTTCCTCCTCCTCAGGTACGAACGCGCTCCGTTGGGGAGTGTGTGCAGTATTACTACATGTGGAAGAAGTCTGAGCGCCACGAGTACTTCACCCAGCAGACGACCAGGCTGAGCCGCAAGAAGTTCAGCCTGCAGTCAGGGAGCATGTGAGTACTGCTGCAACAACAATGACACAATGTAAAGTCTATCAAAGCCTCATATGGAGGATAACCATGAGCTCTTTAAGTATATAGACTAAGACAGTGGTTCTCAACTGGTCAGGCCTCGGGACCCACTTTTTCCTTTGTCAATCAATCGCGACCCGACATTTTTGAACCACTCAAATCGATTCAACAAAAAATCGTGCTGTAATATATACGCTTTTCAGCATACATTATTAAAGTGAAGTACAGTGCATATATCCCTTCACTAAACTGAAGAATGCTTTTAAATAAGGTTTAATGAGATGATGGAATCAAAGCTGAACTGTATAACATGCTGAAAACCCAACGCCCAAAGGGGGGTCTGGGGGGTTTCTCCCCCAGGAGATTTTTTGAAATACTAACATATAAACTACACATTCTGGTACACTCTGAGAGGAAAATAAATAAATCTATTGCTACCCGACATATTAATAATATTTTATGCCATTGTTTGTTTTTCACTTAGTTCTGACAGCTTGCTGCTCCACACAGAGAGAAGAGCAAAGAGTAGATAGTCTGTGTGAATTACTTTCAATTGTGGGTAAGGGTAGATAGCCCCCATTGTTCTGTGACCTGTCAATCATCAAACCGGGGGTCATATTTCATTATGTGTTCATTTTTATCTGATGTTGTACCCATGGATGTATAAAGAGTAGTTCTACCGCAAAGTTATTCTCCGTGGGGACTTCTGGCAACAATCTTGATTCTGATTGGCTAGAAGACTCGAAAAAACATCAGCAAAGATGTTTTATTGAGAAGATGCTACGTGACAGAAGTTTTCAAAACCGTTTATGGTCGGTACTTCCAGTCCAACGCCTGCATGCACAGCGTTAGAAAATCGGGCCTTCAAAATAAAAGTTTGCCTTTTTTCCTAAAAAATAAAAAATGTTTTTTTTTCTTTTTCAATTTCTTTTTATTCACTCACACATATGCGACCCACTTCAAACAGGTCCGCGACCCCCTTTTTGGGTCGCGACCCACCAGTTGAGAACCACTGGACTAAGAGATCACGCCTGACTCCATACATACATGTTGTGTGAACATGCACATGAGCCCTTTCTCATTTCTGCTATTCAGTTGAATGACATCCCAGAATATTAGAGAAGAGTACGGCTTATTTCTTCTGCTCTGTTTCCCAGAATATGCTTCTATTGTATTTATTCCTGCAGTGAGGATTTCCTGCATGTTCTCATCTGAACTTGTCCAGTGATGGACTGCGGATGGAAACTAGCTCAAAGCTAAATCTGGCATTGTTACGCTTGACACATTTGAATGTTTTAAGTGTTCATTACTGTGCATTGTCCCTGCCAAATAAACGATTTAAATAAATAAATAACTTCCCATTAAATCTATAACAGTCCTGTTCCCAGAACCTCTTTGAGAAACACCAGACCATTTTTAAAGCTGTTCATTTATTTATTCCCATTAGCTGTAGCTATTCTAAGTAGGAATCCATTGGGTATCCAAATCATGAAAATGTGTTTTTATCCTGCACTTCTTGAAGCTGAAGCATTGCTGCAAAGCATCCCGATGAAGTAATGCCTTTTAACTGGAATTCATGTTTATTTTATTATCCAGAGAAACAGGTTTCTTTGTGCCATTTCTCAAATTCTTGTACGAAATGAGTTTCCATTCCCCTCCATGTGACCAATGTGATGAGTTCAGGGCGTGTGCATTAGGGTGTGTAACTCTCCTGCGCTGTGTGTTTAATCTGTTATTGTTGCTTGATAACTGTACACCATTGATGCTTACACTAACGGACCGTCCACACAGCAGCGTTAAAAAAATCTTGGAGGTGGGCGTATCTGAAGCTTGGGGATTTTTTGCGAGCAAGGCACCAACAACCAATCACATGAATCTCCCGCCCCCGACATACGAAGCAAAAAAGCCCGAAGTAAACTGGATATAAACTCCCCAAACAGGTGAAAACCTACCACTGTCTCTGCCACCTCCCTCCATGCCTGGCTCCTCCGGTTTATATCCCGGTAGGTAAATAGGGACTGGTCATAAAGCACCGGGTGATTCCCTACCGCTAATTTCTCCTCCATTTTTTGGAATCTGAGGAAATGACCTGCGGTATGTCTCTCCCAGCATACACGCGGTTTGATTGGCTAGCGCTTGAACTGTCAGATTTGCATACACGGGATTTGATTGGCTGACGCTTCCACCTCAGCTTCAAAAGTTGAACATTGCTCAACTTTGAATCCTGAAAATCCTGAAAATCTCCGCTCTGCTGCCCACAATGCAGTTCGGCGAAAAGTGAGGCAAAGTGACGTCACCCCATTCAAAGTGAATGGGCAGAAGCGTTCCAAGATTTTTTTTAACGCTGCTGTGTGGACGGGCCGTAACAGTGTTTTGTGTGTTGCAGAGAGGATGGAGAGCAGGACGGGGAGGTGGAGGGAAGCAACTCCTCCTCAGGCTTGTCGTCTCGGGGCTCCACGCGGCAGCTGGAGTCCCCGGTCCCTCCACAGTCCAGCCTGGAACTGGACAAACAAGGTAAACAAACACAGGATGTGGTGGATCAAATACTCTCTTACAGAAGGCCATAACTAATAGTGAAGCGAGGGTTTCAGCCCTAAGACCCTAAACTATTATTCCTATGATCTCATGTTAAGGCAAGACAGAACCGCTTTGAAACAAGCACAAAGAAGTTAGTAGAAAACATATCAATTGAAAAGTGAGTTGAATTTGAGTCGGTTTATTGTGGTTTTAATTGACACTGAAATCCAAAAGAGCTGCGCATTTTTCTTTATAAAAACCATTTGCATACCATGTCAGGCACATATCCATCATCTTCTTTGTACATACACTTCTACAGATTTCATTTTGTCTATTGAATGTCCTATTTTGAGTTCATTGTTTGCCTTTTTTCAAACATCACATTATCATTATCTTATTTTATGAACATTTTTCAAGTCTCACCCTTTTTTGTTTTTCCCACAACTTTTTGTTTTCCTCATGTGTGTCCTGTGTTGTTGTGTTTGTGCGTGCATGTGTGTATGTGTATGTGTTTGCATGTACACTCGTTGTCATGGTACTCCAGAGGAGGAGAGGAGACCCCGCCGCAGACGAACTCCCCGCTTTCTCTTAAAGCCATGAACTCGCTCCAGGCAGGCCACAGAACGCAGGCCGGGCCTGCAGGTAAACACAAGAGAAATGTAGAGACTAGAGACTCTAAATAATGTGTTGATTGGTAACGGATCTCAAAAACTTGCTTGTGGTAGATAATTCAACGCTAATTAGATCCAAAAGCTACATAGCGTATA
Source organism: Trematomus bernacchii (assembly GCF_902827165.1). NCBI lineage: Eukaryota > Metazoa > Chordata > Actinopteri > Perciformes > Nototheniidae > Trematomus > Trematomus bernacchii. The sequence continues at coordinate 2,121,612 of NW_022987739.1, read as the reverse complement.
GCCTCACCTGGCTGTTCAGTAAACTATGTCAGATATAATGAGTCATTCAAGAATACATTCAAATGTTCCTACTTGACTTTTGTGTTGGTTAAAAAATTATTATATATTTGTAGTCAAATCTGGTCCAAGTGTAACCATGTTGGGTCAAGGTTCAAGGCTTGTATTAGTCATACGTACATACAGTAGCTCCAGTGTAGTTATGACAATGAAAATCTTCGGTCATAATGAAGGGGTCATAATGGAAGTTGAATTCCAACTACATGTTTGTGGGGAAAAACTATAACTCGAATTCAAATTTAAACTTGTATTTACTAAGGACAAGTTTTGGTTGGTACTAATGGCAGCAGGGCTTATCGACAGCATACACAAACAACAGTCAAATGTATAAGGACTCTTACAATGCAAATCAACAAAACTAAAGGAAAACGTATTACAAATCCTGTGCTGGACGATTAAACAGATCAACTATTTACATGCATTTGGCAAGAGAGGGAAACGCATACATCCTTAATGCAAAAAAAAGAATAATAAGTGTTGAAATAAATGTTACTGTGATACATGTTTCTGTGAAATATAACCACACCTTAAGAACAACTCACTGCTGATAGTTTACAGATTAAGTCATTCATTATGCAACAATATACTGTATAAACAATATAATAATAATGATAATCATTATAATACATTGTATTTTACAAGTGCTTTTCCTGGTGCTTAAAGATTCCTAATATCTATCTAACCTCTATTCAAGCATTTTCATCTCAGTATCAAGACTAAATATCATTTTCAAGCAGCTGTTTTTACTATATGTCACTCTTTTTCATGTCTCTTCTACATCAACATGTGTCCCCTCTGTGAAAAGAGACTCTGGAAGTTTCAGGAAAAAAGATTCTCTCTCTTTTTGTCCTGATCCATTTATATAAAAACCTGTCTGAAAATGAGCTGATCAGATTTTCGCCACTTTGTGATGTCATAACGATTTTTTGGCTTGTGTAACTATTAGCCAATCAGCAACCAAGGTAACCCCCCCTCACCTTATCACCTGAATCTCCTCCTAGAGCACCTTTGTGTTCTTTTTAACCAAATATCTCTCAGAGGGGCGTGGGGAGGGGCTCCTTATTTTCATCTAAAGTAACAGACAGAGAATCAGCACTTTTGAAACAGGGCTGAAACAGAGGGGATTATGGGATGCTGCAATGATCTGTTTGGTGTTTCAGCCAAACACTTCAGAGACATGTTTTGTATATCTCTGAGACCTATAATATATTGATGAAAAACAGTATAATAGGGGACCTTTAATTGAAAACTTAAATGAATCGAACCGTTCTGGAACAGATGAAGCAACATTACCTGACGTGAGTTTCAGACGTGTTGTTGATCTGTCTCCCTCAGACGGTGCTCTGGTGTCAGACCTGTGTGGAGACGGATGTCCTCAGTTCGGCTGTCCCTTCTCCCTCCTGCCTCTGGACGATCTGCGGGACCCCGGCTCCGGCAGTTGTTGTCCCTCAGCTCAGCTCCAGCCCCCACCTCAGTGGAGCCCTCCGTCCCGCCACGAGGACCCCCGTCTCTCCGGCCCCTGTTTCTACCAGCTGCACATGTGTGGTGGACCTTTTGTCTCTGAGGACGGAGATGCAGCGGGCGGAGGGACGGCCCCCCCCCACGGGCTGCAGGTGGAGTTCAGCCTCCCCTCTGCCTCCCCCCCCTCCTCCTCTGTCCTCCCATCACACTTCCAAACACTTAGCGGCCTGCTGCACACCTCCCCCGTCCAGCACCCCCCCTCCCCCCTCTCACACAGTGATGGGACATGGGGAAACTGAGTGGTACTCTTCATGAGATGTTTGCTGGTGTTTACTCGCACCGGACGTTGAGAAACCAGGACACAAAGTGCATTTCCTTAACTTTGATAACAAGGACGGACCTCCATAGCTGTCTGAACTCTCTTTTTTGAAGCTGACACACTTGAACCCTCTTTCCATTGTGGAAGGACGAGTGTTAATCACTCCTTCAGGTGTCGAGGATGTGTTTATGAACTGTTTGTTACAACAACCTGCACCAGGGCAGATACATTGGTTATGTATAAATGTGAAGCACAGTGCAGGTGATGAACTGCAGTGGCTAGCAGTCATTTCTTAAACAGATCAATTATTTACAATGTTAACCACTGTTTCTTTGTTTTCTTATTTATCAGGGTGGAACAGTTTAACTGCAGCTCAGATTTCATCCAATCATTTTTTTTTAGGTTTGTTTTGCATATTTTTCAACAGTTCTGCAGCCGGTTGAGATCTTCATGAGTGACACGGTGCTGGAAATCTGACCACGGAGTAAAATGTGTCCCTTCAAAACTAAATAATTTATTTAAACATTCTGTTTGAATGTCAACTTTAATAAGTTTGTAACTAGCTCTCCCTCTTCTGTCCCTGATGTTGATAATGTCTGTATTTCCAACCTCCTCCACTCCACCTGTCTGAACATGTTTGGCACAAGAGTCAATCTCATCAATTTAGTTTTATATACGAAAAGCTTAAAACAGATGCTTCATATTTTTCCGGATCTATTTTTATTTTCCGATTTGTTGAATTTTTCATCCTTTGAAGAATTACATTGAGATTTATAAAGGCGCAGTGCTTTGTTGTCATTTCTGAAAAAACACGGTGCATATTCTGTATCATTAGGAGGCGGTTTGACATGAATAATAGCCATACAAATCAATTGTGTTAAGTCGGTGTACAGTACATGGAAACATAGGTAAGTGAATGCGATCACACTTCCTCAGGATCTCCAACTGATGATCCCCATGACCCGTAGTCAGTTACCATTGATTTGGACAAATGGATCAGAAAAGAGAGCAATTAAATGTTAATTGGATTGAGATGCATCTTGTCTTGTATCAACATTAGATACAAAAGATGGTGGGGTATAAAGATAACTAGAATATTTAATATAAAATGTGTTGCAACTCGTGCTTGCCTCTTTAGTCTAAGTGAGATCTGAGCAGTGAACAAGGTTGATCAAAGGCACATCAGTGATATTTGAACAAACAGAAAGTCTCTTTTTCCTCTAAAATGTGTCTTTCACCCACCTCTGCCAGACATATTGAAATAAACAGAAGGCACCCTTTATATGAATGCATTAACATTTCCAATAATGACATATTGTTCTCCACTTAGGATGCGCAATACAGAATGTCCACTTTTTCTTACCGGTATCCAAAAAGTCTCGTTTCCCCTTCAATGAGATCTGTAAATCTGATCATATTCAACCTACAGTGTCATTTCTCTAAATAAATCTGCTAGTTGCAGAATAATAAAGACTGAACCGTGGTGTGATGGCATAGATGTGATAAATGCATATGAAGGTGGACGAAGCTAATATTAGGCGTTATTACAGGGGATAGATAGATGAGCTTTAGGAGGCCACTTATTAGAAAATGTGCATTCACTTTTTCATAATTTCACAAAATCACGTATTGATTTGTGTATCCGTTCAAACATACGTGTTGTTTCTTCAGCATGTGAGTGTATTCTAGTCGCAGGTTTGAGCTATCCTATTGATTTCTGTTTCTGTCTATTAATGGTGGAGCTCTTCTTGATATCCCTGTTAAAGCCACGCCATGTTTCAGATCAATGTTTGTTTAGTGTCTGTTTACATGAGGGAGAGGCTCCAGATCAGGCAGGATAAGGCACTGAATCACTGCCTTTTAATTCATTTATTTCATTTTAGCAATTTATACATCTTACTGCTTCTGTTATGTTTGTTTATAATTATTATATTTTGTAAAGAAAAGGAAGAAACTATTAAAATGAACAAGTTGAAATGCTATGTGCTTGTATAAATTATTTTAAAAGCTGATAAAGTGTCTTGTTTGTGAGATAGATGTGTCGTATATCACAGTCTCAATATTAAGTGCACATAGAAGGAACATTCACATGTTACAAATACACACACAACTATTTTCTTGTTGCAAAAATATATTTTTAAAATCCACAAACACACGTTTTAATGTACACAGGAATAGTCGCCATACTATAAATGAAAATCCACATGTAAAAAAATACAGCCACAACTATGTGTTTCTTTGAATATATATATATATTAGAAATCAACAATGTAAAAGTATTTTTTTAATTTCTCTAAATAAATCTCAAACATATTTGGATGTTGTTCATTTGTTTATAAAATATCGAACGTGCATTTAGAAACTCCTTCCTAACTTCACTGCAATGCATTATTGTAACTGAAAGTTATCTGTGGCCATGAGATGTCTCCCTTATCCTCAATCACAGCAAGTACAGCAGATATCCCTGCAATACTGTGTGTAGTACAGCAGATATCCCTGCAATACTGTGTGTAGTACAGTGAGTATCCCTGCAATACTGTGTGGAGTACAGTGAGTATTCCTGCTGTACTGTGTGTAGTACAGTGAGTATATCTGCTGTACTGTGTGTAGTACAGTGAGTATCCCTGCTGTACTGTGTGTAGTACAGTGAGTATCCCTGCTGTACTGTGTGTAGTACAGTGAGTATCCCTGCAATACTGTGTGTAGTACAGTGAGTATCCCTGCTGTACTGTGTGTAGTACAGTGAGTATCCCTGCTGTACTGTGTGTAGTACAATGAGTATCCCTGCTGTACTGTGTGTAGTACAGTGAGTATCCCTGCTGTACTGTGTGTAGTACAGTGAGTATCCCTGCTGTACTGTGTGTAGTACAGTGAGTATCCCTGCAATACTGTGTGTAGTACAGTGAGTATCCCTGCAATACTGTGTGTAGTACAGTGAGTATCCCTGCTGTACTGTGTGTAGTACAGTGAGTATCCCTGCTGTACTGTGTGTAGTACAGTGAGTATCCCTGCAATACTGTGTGTAGTACAGTGAGTATCCCTGCTGTACTGTGTGTAGTACAGTGAGTATCCCTGCTGTACTGTGTGTAGTACAATGAGTATCCCTGCTGTACTGTGTGTAGTACAGTGAGTATCCCTGCAATACTGTGTGGAGTACAGTGAGTATCCCTGCAATACTGTGTGGAGTACAGTGAGTATCCCTGCTGTACTGTGTGTAGTACAATGAGTATACCTGCAATACTGTGTGGAGTACAGTGAGTATCCCTGCAATACTGTGTGGAGTACAATGAGTATCCCTGCAATACTGTGTGGAGTACAGTGAGTATCCCTGCTGTACTGTGTGTAGTACAGTGAGTATCCCTGCTGTACTGTGTGTAGTACAGTGAGTATCCCTGCTGTACTGTGTGTAGTACAATGAGTATCCCTGCAATACTGTGTGGAGTACAGTGAGTATCCCTGCTGTACTGTGTGTAGTACAGTGAGTATCCCTGCTGTACTGTGTGTAGTACAGTGAGTATCCCTGCTGTACTGTGTGTAGTACAGTGAGTATCCCTGCTGTACTGTGTGTAGTACAGTGAGTATCCCTGCTGTACTGTGTGGAGTACAGTGAGTATCCCTGCTGTACTGTGTGTAGTACAGTGAGTATCCCTGCAATACTGTGTGGAGTACAGTGAGTATATCTGCAATACTGTGTGGAGTACAGTGAGTATATCTGCTGTACTGTGTGTAGTACAGTGAGTATCCCTGCAATACTGTGTGGAGTACAGTGACTATATCTGCAATACTGTGTGTAGTACAGTGAGTATATCTGCTGTACTATGTGTAGTACAGTGAGTATATCTGCAATACTGTGTGGAGTACAGTGAGTATATCTGCTGTACTGTGTGTAGTACAGTGAGTATATCTGCTGTACTGTGTGGAGTACAGTGAGTATCCCTGCTGTACTGTGTGTAGTACAGTGAGTATATCTGCTGTACTGTGTGTAGTACAGTGAGTATATCTGCTGTACTGTGTGGAGTACAGTGAGTATATCTGCTGTACTGTGTGTAGTACAGTGAGTATATCTGCTGTACTGTGAATGTGGAGAGCAGCAGCAGGAAATGCCCTCGTGTGACGTCATGGTAACTGTTTCTCTTTATCTCATTGGTCCTCCTGTTCTCAAGGGCAGCTTTCAGCGGCAGATAAGGAGCTCCGCTGCTAATTACGCAAGCCTTTCATTTGAGGAGAATAAATGTCAAGTGGCCATGAAAGACGCCTCTGGGAGAGCAGCTAAATAAAGTGAAGTGTTTTTATTATTCTGCAGTCAGTTAATAGAAAACTGAAGGATTCCTTAAAAGACCAATAACCAAATGACAAGTTTTCTTTCACTAAAAAAGGCAATCTGTGAGATATCATTTTGATTTATTGTCTTAAATAATCAAGGTTGTTTCCACTTAGAGTGTGACTGAGGATGTACATTCATTAATCAGGAGAAATGCTCTTTTTTTGCATTTCAGTTAACTCAAGTAAATAAGACTAGTTAGGAGAAGAACATCTCAGGTTAAGCAATGTCTTCTCTAGATAATCTGCATTCAGCAATAGATGGCCACTGGTTACAGAGATGAACAAACACATGTGGAAACATTTCTTATCACAATGCAATTATTGGCCTGCTGAACAAAAGTTAGAATGTAAAGATGACCTTTTACACCTGGATGTCCCCCTTTAACCTTTAATACTATTTAAATGGAGCTCAGCGCAAGTTCTTTCAGGAAGACTGGGTATATATATACATTCACTCCGCAGCTGCTTATAATCAGCTCATCACTCTTTAACCTATTACATTTCACCTCATCCAGCCAATTACCGTGCTGCAGCCAAACTTTAAAATGGTTCTCCTCTCTCCTGCAGTCAGCTGTGATTTCAGGTGTTCATGCTGCCGACCGCCTCCTCCCCATCCACCTCCTTTCATCATATCCAGTGCCAGGAGAGCTAACCCAAAGACCTCATCACACCTCCTCTTCATCCCTTCTCCTCATCAAATCCAGATCTTCAGCATCATCACCAGTGTCTAGACCCCGGGGGGTTCCCTATATGCTCACGGCTGCATTTCCCCGTTTAGATGCCAAAGACTTAACATTTATCATATGACATGTGTTAAAGGGGACCTATCATGCAAAATGCACTTTTGTACGTCTTTTATACATGAATATGTGTCCCCGGTGTTCCAGGGAACTCACCAAGTGTCAGAAAACACAACCGTCTCTATTTTCCTCCATACCCAAATCTCTAAAAACGGGGCTGCAACGGATCTGATAAAGACTGATACAGATTTGAAAATTTCTCTGACGTCAGGACGGCGGAGCTGACCTATCAGGGGAATGAGAGGTTGCCGTGGCATGGTAACAGCATGGTAACAGCATGGTAACACGACGCTCGTAACTCGGCCCCCTCCTTTGCAGGGGGGCGTGGTCAGCTGCAGCGCATGCAAAGACAGGGGTGGAGGAGAGCAAAATAGAGCGAAATGAGGCATGGCTAAAATGCATGATCTGTTTGGTATTTTGAAAAAGAAAACGTATAAATATACCTTATATAGGTATGGCCCTACAATATATTATTCAAATATAGCATGATAGGTCCACTTTAATAAATGTTCTTTAACAAAATGAAGTCTCTCCTGATTGAACTGTATGGAGAAAACTCTGAAGTTCAACGTTTTCCTTTCAAATGTTCTCCTGACTCAAAGACAACAGCTCTTCCTCTCTGCCAAAGCCAAATGATGGGCTGCTGTTCAGAAATAATGACGTCATAGCCGCAATTATCCCAATCGAGATAACCGTTTTGTTGATGGAGGTTTTTTTAAATGGGAAGAAAAAGTGAGAAAGAGACCAAGGCTTAATTACATTGTTTCTAAAGGACATATTGAAGAAACCTGACCCCAGATGCCCTGGTAGCCTTAGGTTTTTCTAAACAGTAAAAATTGGCCTTCCTGCGACTGCAAGGGAGTGTGGTCGTCTTTCAACCAGAAGGTTGTGGGTTCGATCCCAGTCTGTGCAGCCAACATGTCGATGTATCCTTGGGCAAGATACTTAATCCTGAGTTTCTCCCGATGGCGTGTGTGTGTGTGTGTGTGTGTGTGCCTAGAGTAAGGTACACTGCTCTGTATGAATGGGTGAATGACATGTAGTATGTAAAGAGCTTTGAGGGGTCGTAAAGACTGGATAAAGCGCTATATAAGTACAGTCTATTTACCATTTCCTGTGATGAGTTTCAACAACTGTTTTTACAATATCTCCTCTGACAAGTCCTCTTATAACCCTAACCCTAATATAAGTAGAAGACCAGTTCGTAAAATCATACCAGTACATGTCCAGCATGCTTTGGCCTAAAGGCTAAGTAGATGTCTGAGAGTCAGAAGGTTGCTGGTTTGATTCCCAGCATGGCAGAGTGAATTTTGGAGAGACATTTATGCAATATTTGCAAAATCAAGCATTTCCTTATTATACTGAGAAAGCAATAATAAAAGTATATGTTTGAGGATGTCACTCTTCTGAGGCATATACTGAGATGAGGTGTCACTGTCAGAAATAGCCAGAAGGGGGCAGAAACACCTCATCTGTAAACATGTTCCCCTTAATTTTACACTGACATCTCCATGGTGTTTCCTTTTTCCTCCCAGATAGATTTTATTTTCACACTATTACGTTGAATTGATGGTTGCACAGTACTAAATAGAATCTTATAATAGTGACTACTTTTGTTTTCCCTTTAGATCATTTATTTTAGACGTGCATACAAGTGAAGAGGTTTTCATAGATGGCATTTGGCCAAGTGGTGGATGTCTGCAGTTTGTTTGTTTGTTTGTTTGTTCTGGGTGAATATATCAGAAGTTTAAAAATTTCAAAACTGAGAAGAAGAGCTTTGGATCTGTTCTTCTCTATTTTAATGATGTATTACAGATGTACATTTATTTCCAGATCTTTGTAGCTTTTAAATCTCCATGATCAAATATCCCTTGCTCTTTATATTCTACCAATTGCTTATATACAGAAAGTCAAATAAAGCTTGTTTTGTGCACCTAAGATAATCAATTGAACTCAAGGGTGCTGAGCTAATAGACCCGGGGTTAAACGTGGTGCTTGTCATGCAAACAGAATGAACTCTTACACACAAATGACTGCAAAGTGATATAATGTGGCCAGCATATACAAGTGGTGGTCTGGTATTGAGTGCTGTGGGGGAAACATCCAGACCGCCTGGGGCAAAGTAAAGCATTCTGTTTGGAGTCATGCTGGTGTAAAGTCATGCTAATGTTGCTACAGTCCCAGCAGGGCTTATTAAAGTCTCCCTGCTTTTGTTAGGCAGCAGTTTTGTCCTCTATATATTTTTTTAATCACCCACCAAGTGTGCTCAGTGTGAGTACAGCTCCCAGTGACATGGAGGTGTTGACTAATATGTTTGCACCTTAGGACCAGTTTGCTTTTCTAGTCAGCCTTGATTAAATCTCTCTTTCATATCTGGGAGAAGAGTGCACTCTGGGAAAAGGTTAAGTTCTCATCAAAACTGAGAAGTTAAAGAGTTATACTTCCTGTGGAGCTGTTATGGTGGAACTGCAATGCATGATGGGAGGGGATTATGTAGGGCTCTCATCTATAAGTGAGGACGTCAGAAAAGGGGCAGAGATGAGTCCTCAATTAAAGCCACAACCTTATGAATACAGATCACGAATGAGGTCAATTGTTTCAGGATATTACTTTATTTCATATTTTTTTCCAAAAGGCATTACATTTTCAACTATATGTTATTTGATTGTACTTTCTGTTTGATCTATCTTATGTACATCGCTTACTTACTTATCCTGCACAATAATGTCACTTGCACTATTTTATTACTTTTTTCTTATACGTCATAACTTTATTTTTGTTGCACTGTTGGAGCAGCCTGGGAATTAAAGAGGCCTTATTATGCTTTTTTGGAGTTATCACATTCCTGTAGTTTGTAATATAGGTTTTTTTTGTGCATGTAAATGGTCTGCAAAGGCTAAAATCTCAACATTTGAGAGTTTCTCTCCCACCCACCCACCAACGCCTCCATTGGATTGGTTTGTTCAGTTCCGTAACATAGTGACTTCATTATGTACTCGCGCTTCTATTGGCTAGACCTCCAACACATTGTACGTGATAAGGGGCGGGACTTCTCTAAGCGGTTGACCAATCACAACAGAGCCGGCCAGCTAACCAATCAGAGCAGACTGGGCTCTGGTTTCAGACAGAGGGTGAAAAGAGGTGCTGTAGCACAGGCAGTATGAGAAAAATAAAGCGCTTTTTGAACATTAAAGGGCCCATGTCATGGCCATTTCCACTGATCATAATTACATTGTTGAGGTATACTAAAATAGATTTATACTGTGCAATTTTCCAAACTCACATTGGTTTCGCATACAGCATCTCTGTCAAGCATGTGTATTCAGCAGTATTCACTTTCTCCACTAAACGACTCGTTGGAGCTCTTGCCCCCCCCTCCCTGTGAGCCTAGTGTGCTCCGATTGGTCAGCTCGGCCACTCGTTCTGATTAGTCAACCACCAGAGAGGCTGCGCCCATGTCAGTGCTTTTCCCGGCTGCTCTCAGCGTAACATCAGTCTTATCATGGCGTCGGTACAGCGGTATATTTTATATACATATATATTTTTAACTGTTGTTATAGAAGAGTGTGACGGCCCCAGGGCCTTTGTCTTACGATGGGGTGGAGCTGAAGCGGCTAATCAGCACGATCACGGACACCTCCGGACACTACGGCCCCAGTCTCTCTCCAAAGCGGCTGCAGGAAGACTAACTCTGCGATCCTCTCAACCACCTATCTTTGCATTTACCACAATAAATGTGCCGTGGTTTTGTAAACTCGTGTATGTCTCCTTGTCTTTCCGTTGTGGCCTACGAGCTACTCTCATAACAAAGAGTAAGTTATTTTTACCCGTTATAAACTACTACTGTTTGATGAGAAATCAAATCATGGTTTGCTATATATGAATTCAGGGAAGAAAGGATAGGCCTACTAAGTATTTCCATTAAACTTTATTTTTAGAAATGTACAAAATGAACATAAATATACATATATACACGGTATATCATCCATTCCTCCTCCTCTTGCCTGCGCACAGCCGGTGCGGTGCGGTGCCTTTTAGCACGAGGCCTCAGTAGTAGTAGAATCCCTTCCCCGTCATGGATTGTCCGCCAGGATCTGGCTGGACGAAATCAAATGCAAATCACAAAATATTAGAGAAACTTAGTTGTTTTAGATTCGTTAGTAGTAGTTGTGTAATGAACAGCTTGCCTGCTAATATGCTAACCTAGCTTTGTTTACCTTGGTAGCTAACACGATATGAACGTTAGCTTGGAGGAAAGGCAACTATAATGCAGTGTAATAAAACTACTATGAACAAAAGCTAGTGGTTCATATTAGGCTAGCAATAACGTGTTTATAATTGCAATCGTATACGGGTATTCTGCTACCATACAATGTAACTTGCATGAATACATTGTTTTGCGCTAGCATACAGCTAGCCTCGTTAGCTACATGCAGTATATGTACGGTCACAATGTACGGTAAACCGGAGTATACTGTATGAGTATTCCGTGTGTGTGACTGCAGACATTCTCCTGCCATGACAAACATGTAAGGCCATCTGCTGACATTGTAGTTGATATATTTAAACGCTAGCAACGTAGCATCACAAAAATGTTTTTCTGACCAAAACTAGCTCAAGCTCCGTGTGTTAGATCGCTACGCCAGCTATAATGTAATTACGTTTCGCGACCTGACCGGCAAATCACCCGCAGTATACTGTCAATAGGTATTTTGTGTGTGAATGCAGACATTCTCCTGCTATGAGATACATGTATGCAAGGCCATCTGCTGATATTAGAGTTGATATATGGAAACTCTAGCAACTTAGTTAGCACAGTTAGCACTGTGTCAATGGCTTAGCAGTCCAACACAGTTTACACATTTAAACAGTCTTGTTTGATAAATACACAAATAACAATGCAAACTTACAGGTTGTATACCCAGATCTTCCCCTGCTCCAAACGGTCCAAACAAGCTGTGCATATCCGGCCTCAAACTGGGCAATGTTTTGGAAGCTTTCGTCTGTGAAATGCCGGTTCTTCGAACCTCTGGAGGAGGAACACGCCGCTGCTGGTGTGGCCATAGCTCTTCGGGATTGGTCCATTTCGTTCCGGGTACCGCATGACATCAGGCGGTACCCGGAACTAAATGGAAGACTCAAATGGGCAGTGACGTATCTCCAACGAGGCGTTTTGGGGAGGTATTTTCTGTGTTAGAGTTTTACTCGCTACAGGGTGTACTTTGAGGGTTTTGACTCTGCACACCGTTTACATGCATAAAAACCTTCATAACACACAAGGGGACGGGTAATAACCGGAAAAGCATGACATGGGAGCTTTAAAGCATGGAGACATGTCACAGTAGAGACACTACATACTGATATACACCTGAAAACGATCATAATAGGGCCCCTTTAATATGTTCCTTGCTATTCTGCATATGACAAAAATGCATTTGAATCTTGAATCTCTAGTATTTTTGACTTGACAAGTAGTTTGTGTCAGAGGTACTCCTGTCAGGCACCTCCTCCTGGTCTGATCTGTAAAGGGTTTGAGTCCTTTCTACTTTAAAGACATTCATAAAAAGTTTGTTTGCAAGGCAGGGAATAAAAAACCAAGCAAAGCCTCTGAGAAGTTGTTGCTCTTGCTCTGTCACGCCTGTGCGTAAAAAACATTGGAGCCAGACGAGGAAGTGAGGAGGAGGGACCAGTTTGGTGGCGTGGTTTGTGCGGAGAATATACTATAAACTGGATTCTCCTGACGCCTCCAGCGCTGTGAAACCGGAGGATCTCTCCACTTCTCATTTTGTATCCAAAGCAGTAATGCGCGCAACAGCACGCGAGACTCCAGAGCTCCTGCTTCTCAGCTCGGAAACGACTTGTTAACCCGCAGTCTTTGTAAGAAAGCTAGACACCTTTGCTGTCAATGTCAGCGCAGGTAGGGAAGAGGATCCCGGAAGAACTCGTAGTGCAGGTTACCAGTTTGTTTGCATAGCCTGCGCTTTTTATCCAAAGCGAGCGAGAACCGATGGACTTGTTTGCCTCCTTGCTTAAGTAGTTTTTTTATTTCTTAAAGTTTTTTGAAGTGTATAAACGGAGACAAGATGAAGGAGAAGAAGACGCTGTACGTGTTGGTGGACGTGATGTGCGTTGTAGTTGGTAAGTTATGGACACTAAGTACTAGCCTCTTCAGCATTATCTGCCTTTTATCTAGGAATTGCACATCAGTGTTGTCAGCAGGAAAGCTGATAGCATGAAGATATATCTGTGTGCTGACAGCAGTTTCTTCTCTGTGCTTGTGTGTTTTGCACTCATGACAGCAACTGAGGAATGTATGTGCACGTTAAAAAGACACAAAGAGGTTTTTAATGAGAGACACCAGAAGCTATCTCTCTTTAAAAGGCAAATGAAGCCACTGTGTTTGCATGCGTGAGTCAGATACTGTAAAAGAACAGCCTGTCATCCGGTGTGTTTATCCAAACTGCGATATATTAGTGCAGGCAGAAATGTGACTTTAAAATATGACCATGGTGGAACACAAGAGGAAATATCATTCTTATTCTCATCACATGCTGCTCCATGCCCCAAACTATTCAACTGAAACCCTGCAGGACTTTACAGAGCCTCAGGAAGCTCACTGTTTGTTTATGGAAATCTGATATGTGTGTGTGCCCAGCTCATTCCTCTTTCTCTTCAATATTTTGTCTGCCAGGAATCCTGTCTTGAATTCCCCAACTTCCCACATGCATTTCTAAAGGATGTTTCTTCAACAGTGCTCCACAGACCATTAGTTCACATCATTGTGTTCATGTTTTTGTCTTCTTTGGACAATGAACAAATAATGCCATGTTGTGGTTAAAGTTTTTAACACGTGTCTTTTGCTGTCCAGATTTGATGAAAGGATGTGAATATGAGGTTAGGAGGACCACAGGTGTCATTTACATTTTTATAAAATATCCCATTAACATATATGTACAGAATTTGGACATTTAACCAGGAATCAATAACATATTTTACTAAATGAGTATTAAACTCACAAATATATACATTAATTTCTAGGTATTTCATTTGTCTAAATCTACCTTATCTGCAATAAAACATTTTTTTTTAAATAAGTCAGTACACTAATAATATTTATATAACATTTAAATAAATATGTATAGAGATATGTCATACAATACAACAATCAATAAATGCATAATTTAAAAAAATCCAGCTTACAGCTTAAAACATAAAAACATCTGAATGCTTTAAACCGTCCTGGTCCTCCGTTATAAGTTACTAAGAAAACATTGAAATCACAAATACCAGCAAAAGTGAGAGGCATCACCACCATCACTCTCAGAAAAGCCGTTTTCTGCCTCAGATATTTTACATGTATGTGGAATGTAGCACCCTGCTGGGACTTTGGTTTTACTGTACTATCGCAACAATCCATTTGCAGACGTGTTGTGTAATAGTCTGGTGTTTGGCGGCGTGCTCATCCCCTGTTGTGTCTGCATTCAAAGAGAAAACTCAGAAAAGGACGCATGTGTGGATCTGCTCTGTTGTGCAGTTTCAGCCCCTCTCTGGATTTTCAGAGAGCTTAGGGGTACTTTTTCCGTCTGTGGGAACATCCACAGACTGCTGAAGTTGATAAGCCTCACCATTTCGCTGTCACAAGTCTGGGATTGACGTCTGAGTTGGGCTGAGGTCTGGATAACTGCATCCCACCAAACAGTGCCTCTCCCTTCCCCTCTGCCACCCACGTCAGCCCGCCAAATAATCGTCAAGTCAACCCCAAGCTTATATGAGGTTGCCCAAGCCATGTAATAACAACATAGGGCTTGTAATTATGCTCACCATTAGCCCGTACGGAAACAGTTTGGACTTGGGATTTGTCTGCATTTTGAGACTATTTACATTTCTTAGTAGAAAAATTCACGTGTGATTCCACCAACGCTGACTCTAATCCTGTCTAATTTACAACTTATTTTATCTTCTTAAGCTTTTCCTCACGGCCCATTTCTTTATCTGCACTACGTTCATCCTCTGACTCTGAAATATTAATCTCCTGATATGCAGCGTGCATGTGTCTCTTTCTTGTTATGTCATTCAAATGCTAGAAGCAGTAGATACGATCACTGAGGGATTTCCTTCACGCTCCGTCACTCACACCCTGCCCTGCCCAGGTCAAACTAACAACACTTGAGATGTTCCTCCTTCTACAGTATCAAACACTGTCTTTTCACCTCTCAATCGATGTGAATCAAAATGGCTGCTGAAAGCCAAAAAGTGTCCTTGTTTACTTATTCCCGTCTTGTCTGATGCACCATGGAGGGCATTGAGTTGCTTTTCAAAAATCTCCTCTTTCTCCATTGTATCCCTCCCTTCCTCTCTCCTCCTCTGTCTCTGTCAGCTTACACTCAGCACAAATAGACGATGGGTGTTGGCTCCGAGAGCAAAGAGGAAAGGCTAATATTAACCTCTTTCTTTTACAACCGTTTACACTCATAGGTGTAGTTCTGCAGGTGCAGGTTGTTCAGGAGGAGGAGCCTGCTGTGTTTCAAGATGGCCTCGAGGCAAGGCATTCACACACAACTTTGTTTTTCCCTGTGTGCTGTAATGTAGGTTATGAAAACAATTTTTTTCAAATGTCTATTAAGTGTTTTTCAATTACTCATGACAGCAACAACACCATTTTCCTGTCATGTGATATTTTGTTATTTGAAAGATGCCGTGCCAGAAATATGACTGGGTTTTAGTATGTCATGCATCTGTTTTGTGTATACTAGTAGAAAGTATAAACAATAGGCTTATTATACAGTAAGAGATGGACACTGTGAAGTTACCCGATGGTTTTAAAACTACGCTGATGAAGCCTGGAGTTTGGTGTTTTGATCGTCGCCATCTTGTTTTTTTGTCAACCAGATACGACATAGAGGGTGAAGCGAAGCACAAGCTAATGACTATAAAGTTACACATTTTACAATTATCTTTCAAGAACTGAAAAACTGTGAAGGGTTGAAGTTGTAAAATAAGCACGTAGTATGGACCTGTCGATCACAATGTAGCCCCGCCCTAAAACATGTGCTGCTTTTATCGTCCGTTTTACTCTAAATTATACCTTTTTAATTTACAAAATTAACATCATAAGGTAAGAAAAAAGTCCTGAAACAAGCGATTCTGACCAAAAAACACATTGGTAAAATGTATTTTGAATTAATAAATCAAGTAAGAAGTAATTTTCTCGTAGCCTTCTATACAGTTTGTATCCACACATCATTATTGACTGAATGATTATCCGATGCTCATCCCAAAACACACAGCTGTAAAACTTTGAAATCTTAGAGTTGCTACGTTTTTCCTTGCATTATTTTCCTCTTAGTAGATTTTGCTTACATGTAAACATCCCCACGCTCTGTTCTCTGACCTCGCTGATGTCTGTGAGAGTTTGTCAGCGCTGTCTCCGGGGAGCTTGGCCTCTCATGCGGTCGCGTTGGGAAGAATGATCGTCCCTAGTTCTCAGTGAAAGGCTTGATGGGAATTGTTTTCCTCAGGAGAGCTCTGTCATGGAAACTGAAGACCTTTTAACAAACAGACACGTCCCACTGAGAAATATGAGCTTGTTATTCTTCTTCTACTCCTTATTGTTGGTTTTTGATTGATTGTAATTGCACAAGGATTTCTGGTAAATCCTTTTAAGTCATCAGTCTTAAGTGGATTAGGATCTTTTGTGGTGGTCTTTTGAAAATAACAATCATAACCACATTTGATTTAGAGACATTACAGCCACATTCCCCAAAAATAAATTCAAGACAAGAGCAGATGTAATTATTTTAGTTTTTAAAGGGGGCCTATTATGCTTTTTGGAGTTTCCCATTTCCCCTAGTGTGTATAGGTTTTCGTGCATTAATGTTCTGCTGAAATCCCAAAGTTCCCTCTAATGGGAGTTTCTCTCCCGCACAACATGCATGATTTGAACATTAAAGCATGTACAAATGTCACAGTAGAGACACAAAATCCAAAAATAAACCTGAAAATGAGCATAATATGTCATATTTTAAAGCAGAATTAAATTGCTGGACAAGTACATGCCAACATCTGTATTCTTCCCAGTGAAGTGAGTCAGAACACATAAGCATAGAGAGTGAAGCCAGGGAACAGGGTTTTGGAAAATGTGGTCCTAATTTGGAGAAACGCTAACAATACCACTGGGGTTAGACAGAAGATAAACATAGATCCATTTGCATTCAGTAATTATACAGAAGAATGACTATATATTTAGCTATGATATGCAGACAAACTGTCAGAGGAGCTCAGCACCATTCATGATATTTCTACAGTTAAACTCCTTCTGCAGACATTTGTGGGTTTGAGGATTAAACCTGTGTGGCCCACGTCTTTCATCCCCTCCAAACCCAGACTCTTTGATTGCCAGATTTATCCGCCCTCCCACCACCTCTCCTGCCACCGTGTCTCCTTCTGCGATGCTTTGGACCTAAGCATGCGTAAATGATGGACGGAGCGAAACAGCAGGATTAAAAATAAAGAATGGGCAGCAGCAGCAGGATTCGGTGTGACTGGTGAAGTTGGGCGTTCCTCGTGTGAATTAGAATTCCAGAGGCCAACGCCGGCAGAGGTTGTAGGCTCAGCACATACCTTCCACATTAGTCAGTCCGGCTTGGGGTGAGACAGTCAGAAAGAGGGAGCGCTGAGTTGTTTTTGTACCGAGAGCCATCATGTCAAGGACTTTAACATCATGTTGATCGAGCTTTGTTGCAATAGGTTTCCTGCTGTCGTTTCAACAACGCATGTTTGAGTGAAGGGAGGGAACAAAAGAGAGCAGGGCAGGAAAAAAAAGTGGAAACTGCAGCTAAGAGGAAAAATGCCTTCCTCTTTCCTCGTCCAATTTGTAAGGGGATAGTTGACAGATGGAGTAAATCACTTAAGGGTGACACTGGGTGAAAAATAAAGAAAAGGAATAGCATGAATGCAAGAGGAAACAAGAGCTTTTAAAGAAGCCATATTATGCTAATCTTCAGGTTTCACAATTGTATTTTGCGCCTCTGCTGTCTCCATGCTTTAATGTTCAAAAAGCTCTTTATTTTTCTCATACTGCATGTGCTGCAGCACCTCTTTTCACCCTCTGTCTGAAACCAGTCAGCTCTGATTGGTCAGCTGGCCGTCTCTGTTGTGATTGGTCAACCGCTTCGAGATGTCATTTACATTTACTGTTACATGTACAAAGTCTTATATAACACTATAGGGAAGGGAAAAACCCCAACAAGCATAAAAGGGCCCCTTTAAACCCCACTAAACTAACATGTTTGGAAGGTTTCAATACAGAAGGAAAGATGGTTTGGAAAGGGGGAGAAAAATACATAAAGAAAGAACTCACACTTTATTGAACTTCCACTGGAATGACGAGAAATTAGAGTAGAATAAAATAGGAGAGGCAAAAGTTCCAGCTGTGACCCTGAAGGGAAGTTTGAGACCAAACAGGGCAGCACACGCACACGCACACGCACATATAGGCTTAACAGGCCTTGAAAATATGCATACCAAAAACCCAGACTGTATGTTTTTCAAATTGAGAGAATAATTGTCCGTCCACATGGTTTTGCAGGTGCAGCAGGTTGTGTCAGGGAAACCAGGGCAAGTAGGTGTGAGGTTCTCTCAAACCGCTGGAGCGAATTCCAGATGATAGAGGCGTCAACTTTCCTCTAGGTGGAAATGAGAGAGAGAGAGAGGGAGAGAGACAGACAGACAGAAAAACTGAGATAACAAAAAAAGGCAGAGCGAGAGGACATGACGAGCCTCGAATCTCAGCCCCAGAGTGCGATTGTGGTCCAAATGCTCCGTCGTAATTGCACATCTGTCAGCTAAATAAAGCACCATCCCATTTTGTGTGGGAGGACGCTGCAATCAAGAGAATGACAGACAAGGAGATGGAGCTCCAGGGAGAAGAATGAATGACTTTGAATAAGAGAAAAAAAACGAATGGAGAATGTGAATCAGCAGTGGTGGAAGGAATGGAGGGCAAATCCCTTCTTACACTGACATCTTTGTTTGTCCGTGGTATCAATTCATGCTCACATTTTCCATGGTGCTATTTAATGACATGCAGTCGTCGTCATCATCATCCTTTTTGTCGCAATAATGCCCATTTCAGCAGGGGGCAGAAACAGAGATGCTACTGCGAAAGAATGCTAATTTGCGGCCAGGTAAATGAGAAGCCTCATAAAATTCCCAGAACTAAAGCTCTAAAGTGGGCCTTTCTTAATCTGTCACAGGAAAGCTCAAGCTCTGTATCCTGCTACTTCAAAACAGGCTGCCATTTGGGGATCAGGCAGGAGATTTCTGACTGGCAGCTGGAGATTAGCTTCCTGGCTACATTTCAAACTGGCAGCGTTTTCCATCCGTAAAAAGCAGGTGTCTTTTTAAAAGAAGGTTCTCCTGTATCCTGTGTCAGTACATCCACCCCCCCTCTACCTTCCCTCCTCCATGTATGTGCTGTTTTTCTCCTGGAGCTCTGGAGCAGGGTCAGCTTGGGTTGCGGGGTTGTCTCGTGGTATCCTGGAGACATACTTTGTCTGCCAAAGTGTCTATTTCTGCTTGTGAGCTGTGTGTGTTTGCTTTTCAAAAGAGTGGCTGGTTTGTTTCTTGCATGTATAATCCACTGAGGCTCTGCTCATGAGACACATTCACTCACCTCAGGATGTACCATTCGTTCTGCACAATCCAGACTGTTTATGTTCTTGGAGTTCAGCGCTTTTCATTTCATCCAACTTGTAATTTATGACAAGTAAAATCATGTGTCAGCTGAATAAGTGCTTTACTTGTGAACACAGAAATGAAAACGTTATACTTTATTTTTACAAGCCAGGGGAGGGTTTTTTAAGGCCAGGTGTGCTGACTTCACTCGGTCCATGAAGTTTGTGGCAAACTGGCATGATTTTAGTTTGTTTAAGAGGATTTAGTAGGCGCAAAAAACACTCGTTAAAACCTAGACATATGGCGAAGCAGATAATACAAATGACACTTTCAAACGTACCGTTGTTGATGTACATCCAAAAGCTATTTAGACTTTTTAATGCTTGCTAATTTGGAGAAGGAAGTGTATTTCATTAGCTGCTGGCTTCTCTTTTGAAGTGTTTCAGTTCATTTTCCCCTCCTCGCGCTGCCGTGATTAATGGCTCCGCTCTGGCAAGTGCTAAAAGTTTCATAAAGGAGTTTGAAGTTAATACACCAAATAACTGCAATGTAGAAATAATTATGTCTTTCTTTCATTTGTGACATTGACCATGCTGTATTAAGAAAATAAACATTCCCCCTGACTTTATCCAGGCCCATCCTACAAAAACCTTTAAAATATGTTATTTTCTGTATCCAGCCTAAGGGGTATTTGCTTTACTTAACAAGTTGGTATTGGCCGACATAATATGTAGAGTGGAAACCGATGTAATCTAATGTCTAATCCCTCACCATGTCTCCCTGAGCAAAGACAAATGTTTGTTTTTATGTCTGGAGATGCAAATACCGTGATAGTATTATGTTTTTAGATAGGGTATCTGACATGCTGTGTACATTTTAATCTTGGCCTTACTGGATATATATAGGAGGAGTCTGGAAATGTGTAAAATAATTTTTTGAAGTGGTCATTAGAAGAAAGTGTAAATTCAGAGTTAACTAGAATTCTCTTTCTGTAGTTTTTGTACAGCAACTGTATCAGAGCTGTTCAATAGTACAATATAAAAACTCTTTATTTTTCTCACACTGCCTGTACTGCAGCACCTCTTTTCACCCTCTGTCTGAAACCAGAGCCCAGTCTGCTCTGATTGGTTATCTGGTCGGCTCTGTTGTGATTGGTCAACCGCTTAGAGATGTCCCGCCCCATAGCCTTATCACGTACAATGTGTTGGAGCGCTAGCCAATTGAGCGCTAGTGTTTTCAAAGTGATGTCATTATGATACAAAAGTAAACAACAGTCCAATGGAGGCGTTTCAGGCAGGGGGTGGGAGTGTGTGGGAGAGAAACTCTGGAGGGAACACTGGGATTTTTGCCTTTGCAGACCATTTACATGCACAGAAACCTATATGACACACTACAGGAAAGGGAAACCCCCACATAGTATAATAGTGCCTCTTTGTGTTCAACCAGTTGTCAGTGATGCAGAGATGGTAAATCAGTTGTTTCCTGACATGTGGCAGCTTCTTGCCAGCTGGAGGCAGGATGCAGGATACAGAAGCTGGCACTAAAAAGCCGCATCAGTAAATCCATATCAGGGCGCTCCCCCGAGGAGACAGGATGTTAGTTAAATGCTAAAGAACATATATTGTGCTGCGGTCGTCACAAACAGGACTGTGGTGGTGCTGAGAGGAAAACATGTGGAGTGAGCCTTTTTATAGACCCTATTTACCACGTCCTGACACTGCTGGTGGATGTGATAACAGGGATCCAGCGTCTGGTGGTCGGCCGCTGGGAAGGTGCCGTGTATCGACAGGTGTGCTCCAGCTGCTGCTGCTACACAGAGACAGGGTGTGGGCAGGAGGGGGGAGGTAGAATAAATGCTTTAGACGGGTGTCGGCTGGGGAAATTGCCTACAGGTACTAAAATAAGTTAACGTTTTTATATTACAATTATCTTTTCTTGATTACCATTTACCTCTGTTATGTATTTGTTTGTTTATGTATTTGTTTGTTTATTTGTTTATTTATTTGTTGTTTGTTTTTCAATAACAAATGTATTTCTTTAAGAAAAAATATATATATATGTTAATAATTTAGTTTTTGGGAGAAGGGGTGGGATTAAATAAGTGTAAACTTCCCCCCACCCCTTTTCGGATGTGTAATTAAGTAGATTATTTGTTTATATATAATTTGTAGAATCAGTCATATTTTTGTATATCAATTTTACATTGCTTAATTTTGTATTATATAATAATTCTCATGTTAAATGTTTGTATTATTGTTTTACACATTCGAAATAAATCAAATCAAATCAAAATCAAATGTGTCCATTAAAACTAACAATATACTCTATGTGTAGAAGTCTTGCTCTCCAGGTTATAATGATTCAGCTCAAATGGATCTGTCCAATGGCAGGAAGCAGGAGATAGTGAGACCGTGAGTCAAATACCATGTGAGATTATCTAACATGAAGCGTTGGCACCGGAGCAGAGTCCTTGGCTTAACTGTAGTGACTCAGAGAGGTTATTTTATGTGTCATAACTTTGTTGTTAGGTTTTAGGCTCTGAATCTACTTGGTTAGGTTTGGAAAAAAATACACCACAGACTCACCCTCATGGGATTCTGAGCGTAGCATCAGAACTTCTTTTAACTTTTTGTTTCACACGGGACACCAAAGCAGGTCCCACGCGGGAAATTCCTGCGTTTGTTTGACCCAGCCCTAATACTCCCACCCTCAGCTCACTTAACACTACGAGTGTAGCTCTGAGCGGCTAATAATGACGTGGATGTGTTTAAATTGGATTAATTAAAAACCCAGAGGCCAACGCCCACTGCCCGAGGCTCGGTATTTGAAGCCCTGGGAGTGAGACTAAGATACATTAATATTTGGTATGCTTATTAACTTATTGAGAGTTAGATGACAGGATTTATACCACTTTTCTTCTCTTAAAGGTGGGGTAGGTAAGTTTGAGAAACCGGCTCGAGATACACTTTTTGTTATATTCCATGGAATGCTCTTAACATCCCGATAGCAATGAATATCTTAAGTGCTTTGACAAAAAATCCATAAAAAAATGTCATCTGTGGAAGCCATAGTACTGTAAAAAGCACGACCAATCATTTTAGCCGGCCCGGCTAAAATAACTGGATGGCCTACCTGCCTGTCAGCCTTCCATCTGTGCACAAACTTATCTCGTGCCCTCATTGGTCATGTGCGCGTTCGTGTGTGTTGGAGGAGGGGCTCTGTAAGGAAGTGGCAGATTTTCTCCGGTTGTGTATTTTCAAATTCTAGCGATCTCGAGCCGGTTTCTCAAACTTACCTACCCCACCTTTAATAGCTTAGCATACAGGCTGGAACGAAGGGGTAACAGCTAGCATGGCTCTGTTTAAAGGTACCTACCAGCAGATTTAAGGCTCACTAATATGTTGTTACATTTTGTTTGATTATTCCTAACATCAGAACCGTCAAGCAATATCCTCGCACTTAACCTCAGCAAAATGTCAAACTGCTGATTTTACTTATTGTCTTTTAAACTACTGATTAAATAAACAAGAGAAACAGTATCAATAGGAGAGCTAAGTGAGATACGTTTAGAGCTTTCTGGCAGGCTTCTTCAATCACATTAACCTGGCTGTTTTTAAACACCGCCAGGAAGGCAATAGGAATATCATTCCTTTAAGTCTGAACAGTATTCATAGACATTTTGCATTTGATATGGTTTGTTACTTTGGTGTTCGAACTGTGGTGAAGTGTTGAAACAATACAACACAATTTCAGTTTGTTGGGGTAAAACTTTAGCTCATTTAGACAGTTGCACTTTAGGGAGATGTGATTTATCCTCCTTTTAATGACATAAGTAGATATCTGTGTATACTGTGTTGAAAATAATTAGTATCTCTCTATTGTTTTTGTCTAGTCTACACTTAGTTTCGCCAAGGTCGGGTCGGGTGTATCTATTGTTTATTCTCCTCTCAACACAAAGCTTCTATTTTACCTCATTCTCTTCCTCCCTGAGCCAATAAGACTCTTTGTCTTCGTGGGCAGCATGTCTGCAGTTTGCATGTCTCTATACAATGTCTGAACTCATCTCATGTCACTTTGGATATACAGTATGTGATGTCAGACAGCAGTGATACAGAGACACACTGCCTGTCTTTGTACAGGTGGCATTGTGTATTGTTGTTCAATGTGAATTACAGCATCTTTTAAGGGGACTTTTCTTCTACATTGGTCAATTAGTGGTTTATTATACAACCGTTTAAATCATTATAGGGTGTCAATTTCTTTTTTTTTACACCCTATAATGAGGTTAAAAGGTCATTTTATAAAGAAACTGCTCAGCCCTATAGGTCCTAGCAATAAATACAAATTCTATAATCAGGTTTAAAAAAAAAAAAAAAAAAGGTAACTGTATACCCTTACAGTTGAATAAAAGAAAAATATGTAATCAGAGTGCTTAAAAAAAGGGGATTCTTTTCAGGATCACAGTGTCAACAATAAATATATTTTAAAATACAAAATGATATATTACAAAGCATATGCTTACATATTACAACCATTTCTAAATGCAGTAGGTATGTTTTGTTGGACCAAATACATTGTTTGCTTTGAATTTTTGTATTGAACTAAAACAGGTTTCCTCCTTTCTAATCTTGCATTGTTCCGTTTTCTTACATAACACACTTAAAGGTAGGGTAGGTAAATTTGAGAAACCGGCTCGAGATACACTTTTTGTTATATTCCATGGAATGCTCTTAACATCCCGATAGCAATGAATATCTTAAGTGCTTTGACAAATAATCCATACAAAAATGTCATCTGTGGAAGCCGTAGTACTGTAAAAAGCACGACCAATCATTTTAGCCGGCCCGGCTAAAATAACTGGATGGCCTACCTGCCTGTCAGCCTTCCATCTGTGCACAGACTTATCTCGTGCCCTCATTGGTCATGTGCGCGTTCGTGTGTGTTGGAGGAGGGGCTCTGTAAGGAAGTGGCAGATTTTTTCCGGCTGTGTATTTTCAAATTCTAGCGCACTAGAGCTGGTTTCTCCAAAATTGCCTACCCCACCTTTAAGTAAACCAATTGTATTGATATTTCATGTAATTATTTACAAGATTATTGAGGTAATCCAGAAGTAACGTAAAGTAACATTACTTTTGTATTGTCATACTTAGATTAGGGTACTGAATACATGTTTCTCTGCAATTGTAACAGATTACTTTGTTTAAAATAACCATCCCAACCCTGCTTTACAGTACGCTGATGTAGTTTTCTGTTTGTTTCAGGGTGGGGTTAAACTGGGTGTTACAGAGTGTTCACCTCAGCTGAATCCTGATCCACCGTCCTGTTGTATATTTTCCTTTTCGTCTCAGTCTTCAGTGTGTGGACTCTCGGTCTCTCATCAGTCAGTCTCGCTCGAAGTCCTGTCCTGAATTATGTCAGCTGCAGCCCTTTTTTTTTTTAAAGAATGGGAGGGGTGCAGTGCTCATTTACTCAGAAATGTAATACCATTGGTGAGAGTACTTTTAAAGAGTGTGTGGTGTTTTTTCATGGCTGTTTTTCTTGCGTTTAGTATGTGGCTGTAAGGCATTTCCACAGTGGCCCCAGGCCTGTCTGTCTACCCATTATACAGCGGTCATGGATATCAGGGTGGAGAGTGCATTCCTCAGCAGGGCTGCAACTTATTATTCAGGATTTGTTCATCTAGTTATTAATGTTTTACTTTATCTGAAGTGTCAACGATGGTGAATCAATTACCCATTCTAGAGTTTTATTACCATTTTTGTTGTATTTTCAAGTAACTTTGAATAAAGGGATACATGAGCGATATCTGTTTGTCAAGTAAGATCTTCCTCACACATGGTGAATCTACTGGAGTCTTACTCCACCCTATATCTTATTCTGAAACACACCATTAAATAAGCGTAGTACAAATTAAGAGTTACAATGTATTCTCATGGCAAAATGTAAACTTTTAATTGAGCAATGTATTATCGATTTCTAAGATCTAAGGTTAAGGTCAGTTACAATGGTGAAAAGTTTGAGCCATTAAAAGGTTAACGAATACATTGTTTTTATTCTTTCAAGCTAACTTAGACAGAAGTGGCGAGTATATCCCTTTAGTCTATCAATTCAGGTCTTCTTAAACACACTTAAGACTTGCTCCACTGAAAATATTTTGAGTATGTCACACACACCATTTTAGACTAGAAAAAAAGGGGAAATACAAGTAAGAGGTTAAGGTCAGGAACAATGGATTCCAATGGAGAACACTTCTACAATTGTACAATCAAGTTAGGTCTAACTAATGCATACTATATCTACTCAAGTCTTACTGCACCCACAATTGTTCAGTTTGAAACACACGCCATTGTAGGGTTAAAAAAGTTTGTAAAAAGTTACAGTTCATAGTCTGTTACAAAGGACAACAAAGGTGAAACATTTTTGATCCTGGGGAAGTATCATACCATCTATATTAAACTTGAAAACTAGTAACATTCACATTTATCACTTCTCTAGTGTCCATCTACTACCTCAGTACGCTCAGAACAGTCTTTTTTACTTAAACCTTCCTTATTCCAGGAGGGGTTAAAGAGGAAGATCAAACATGAATAATGTATTCATCAGCACGAGCATAATACCTTTTAATAAAACCCTTTGAAGAGTCTTTTACTCATATTACACGTACTTGTACATCTACCAAATGCAGTGAGTGTGTGTGCGTCAGAGAGAAAGAGGAAGAGGGTGAGTGATTATTTCTGGGATGGATGTTTACGAACATCTCAAGGACATAACTTGTGCGCTCAGGAGCCTTGAGCAGCTATATTTGGTCTTATTATTTGCACACCGCCACATCAGTCAAAAGTGTGTGTGTGTGTGTGTGTGTGTGTGTGTGTGTGTGTGTGTGTGTGTGTGTGTGTGTGTGTGTGTGTGTGTGTGTGTGTGTGTGTGTGTGTGTGTGTGTGTGGGTGTGTGGGTGTGTGGGTGTGTGTGTGTGTGTGTGTGTGTTGCAGCAGCAATTTGTGTGACGTCTCGTAAGTGTGTGTACACTCTGGTGTCTGTTGAGTATGTGAGTGATGTGTAATTTTTACATATGCCCACAAGCCTGTGTATATAAATACTGTGTTGCTCTGTTTATTTTTGCAATTCCCTGTCGCGCATTTTCTACCCTGACATTTGAACGACTGAATGTTTCTTTCTCCTTGTGGGCTGTTTTCATCATTATGACTTTAGACCTTGAGGTGCACAGGCAGAGAAAACAATTTAGCTATCCTTGGAGAAACATTTTTACTTCCCCGAAAGAAGAAGTGATGTCATGTCTGAAAAGCTGCATAAAACAGGGCAAATACATTATACCAAAACAATTTCTCAACAGTTATGTCCACTAACTTTGATTAACCTCGCTCCCAGGCTGTATGCCAAGTTATCTAATTTCTCCAAAAGCACAAACACTCCAAATATAGTAAGGAATCTAACCCATCAATCATTCTCCTGCTCTGTTTTGCTCCAGCGGCACTGCCCTTCATCGTCATGACCATCATTTTCAAGCCGTACCAAAGAGGGATTTACTGCGATGACGAGAGCATCATGTACCCCCTGAAACCCGACACCATCACACACGGCATGCTGGCGGCAGTCACCATCTCCTGCACCGTCATCATCGTGAGTTAAACTCCATCATTTACTCTCTTCTCACAGGGAGCTGTATAACGTCTCACCTCAGTGCAGCCAAACTCAGGCGAGGTGAACAAGACTTCACTCATGTATGGCGCGACACTACTGGAAAAAACATTGTTGTTCATGCAATGGTTAATTATGCTTCCATAATATTTCTTCTTAATGACTAGGGAGAAATTATCCAAAATACACATTTAGCTGTTGATTTGACTTTGGCCACTTGCGTCTTTGGATTTCTTTTTAAGTCACCAAAAGTAAACATTGGAAATGCCTCATTTGTTTAAACACAACTTTTCAAAATATGTGTGATGCAAAACATAATTAACCTTATGTAAGTTTCATGGTGATATTAAATAGTTAAAAAATAAATCTCATATTCTGATCCAGAAATATCCACTTTCAGTATTTACGTACACCGTTTTATTCATTCCTATATTATTTTCTATAGGTCTTAACAGTGAGGGATAGTTCAGATTTAGTTCTGGAAATGATTTCATATTAGCACATGTTCAACAAGATCATGCCTCATTTGCAATTGCACCCAACCGTCCCCCCTTAATAAAAGTATGTGCTGTTTGCTCCATTACTAACCTGAGGAATTGGACAAAGCTCAGATGTATGAGGAGGAAAAGTCATTTCATTCTACTGATGCGTAAAATGAAATAAAAAACGTCTTCTCTGTTTTAACTTTTTGCCATTTCTTCCTCAGATTTCCTCCGGAGAAGCCTATCTGGTCTACAGCAAGAGGATTTACTCCAATTCTGACTTCAACCAGTACGTGGCGGCCCTTTACAAGGTGGTGGGCACCTTCCTGTTCGGAGGGTCTGTCAGCCAGTCGCTCACCGACCTCGCCAAATTCACCATCGGCCGCCCGAGACCCAACTTCATGTCCGTTTGTAATCCTAAAGTCTGCACCGGGTACATGCAGGTGATCAACTGCACCGGGGTCCATGAGGACGTCACAGAGTCCAGGTACGAGGAGGGACTCACAGTCTTATTTCTGTGTGTAGCTTAAAGGGGACCTATCATGCAAAATGCACTTTTGTACGTCTTTTATACATGAATATGTGTCCCCGGTGTTCCAGGGAACTCACCAAGTGTCAGAAAACACAACCCTCTCTATTTTCCTCCATACCCAAATCTCTAAAAAAGGGGCTGCAACGGATCTGATAAAAACTGATCCAGATTTGAACACTGTCCTGACGTCAGGACGGTGGCGCTACGGCTATTGGGCCAACTCCACCAATCAGGAGGAGACAGCCACGGCATTGCCGTTCGAAAGCGCTGGAGACGCTGTAGTACATATGCCAGGCCTCTAGATGGTGCTGTTGCTCACAGAATCAGCCCTTGCAAAAACAGAGCTAACATTTTTCAAATTGAGCGAAATGAGGCATGGCTAAAATGCATGATCTGTTTGGTATTTTGAAAAAAAAAAAGTATAAATATGCCTTATATAGGTATGGTCCTACACTATATTATTCAAATATAGCATGATAGGTCCACTTTAACATACGTTTAGCTACTGTACCTGCAGGATTCTGCTGTTTTGAGTTTGTATGTTTGGTTGCAATAACTCTCTTTGGATAAAAGTGTCAGCTAAATGAAATATAATGTATTTAAAGTAATATACATGCAATGGTGGAATGTAACTACATTCACTCATGTACTGTACTTACCTAAAATATTGAAGTTCTTATACTTCACTTATTTGTATTAAGTATACATTGTGCCACTTTAGACTTTTACTCTACTACATTTTGTAGGCAAATGTTGTACTTTTTACTCCACTACATGTTATTTACAACTTCAATTATGATTATTGATTTTTATTGCAAATCAACTTATAGATTATGCTGTGTTATTATAGGTTGAGCTACCCGGCAGTATATATATTAATACAAATAAACCCCCCAAAAGTTTGGCATGAACACGTTACTTCATCACTTTTTATAAAACAATACTTCAAAATATTTATTGAATTCTTATATTTTGATGTTAATGTTTGGAAAGTACTTTTACTTGAGTATAATTCTGAATACAGGACTTTTACTTGCAACAGAGTATTTTTACACTGTATTATTGCTATTTTTGTTAAATCAAATTACCTGAGTACTTCTTTCTCCTCGTATGAATTAGTAATTATCCTTAGAGAAAGAAA
Organism: Trematomus bernacchii; assembly: GCF_902827165.1. Taxonomy (NCBI): domain Eukaryota; kingdom Metazoa; phylum Chordata; class Actinopteri; order Perciformes; family Nototheniidae; genus Trematomus; species Trematomus bernacchii. The sequence goes on along the minus strand of NW_022987739.1, from coordinate 2,092,166 downwards.
TAAGTATGAATAGAAAAATAAACAACTGTAATTGACACTTTAATTATCTCATACTTAATAATATTTTAACAGATTTTGCACAATAATGATGCCAACAGTATTCTACAGTTTAAATATCCTGTGTGACACTTTAAATTTGCTTCTGTCTCTTCTCCAGATTGTCCTTCTACTCCGGTCACTCCTCTTTCGGGATGTACTGCATGTTGTTCTTAGCGGTAAGTACATCCTCGACCCATGACTAAAAGTCCTGAAACACAGTGTAAATACTCTTCTCTGTGTACTGTAAACATGGGAACATCTCCATGTGATCAGCATGCTGATATCTCGGTGTGAATCAGGCACAGTCGACCCCCAGATGGACTCATCTTACAACAGGCTTTTGAATTTGGATCTGCACTCGAGGGCTCATGTTGGAGAAAGAGAAAGAGCTCATAGAGACAGTTTGTGCCTGTGGACATAAAAGGACAAGGCAACCGTTGAGAGGAAGAATGAGGATACTGAGAGAAATAATCTGGAGGCCTCAGCTGACTTTCTTCCAGCCATGAAGAAGGCAGAGCATGTCCTGTGTTGTGTCTCATCCAGTTCATTACCCTTGGCCTTGTCTTTGTGTTAGAAGCCAGGCAGCAGTGCTAGACAGCAGGGCGTCAAGAGGCCAAGCGAAGCAAAACTGTTCAGTTCAAAGAGAAATCCAAAGAAAATCTCCAGCTAGTGTCAATGCCCGTCCTTGGTTTGGACATCGCTCTTATTCTTGCCAGGCAAATACTAGGAAATGCTGTGATATGCAGCCTGTGTCCTGCAGTGTGTGTGTGTGGGGGGGGGGGGGGGGGGGGGGAGGGGGCTGTAGTGTGATGCCAATGTTTGCACCTTCAACAGCAGCCCAGTAAAACCCAGGAGAAGACTGTACTGGTGCCAAGTCCGTAATTTTTTTGGCATTTGCTGTTTTCCAACACCCCAAAAAAGGGGTTTCAGTCCATAGTGGACATACATTTGATTCAAACTCAACACTTTTTTTTACAGTTAAATCCAATTTAAGACATACTACCAGCAACTGTTTGCATAAGAGGGACACAATCACGCTTCATATAAATGGGCTGTTTTTTTAGGGGTGTTTTTGAGTTATAATTCATCCAGCTTTTAACATTACAGCATGACCGGCTCTATATTTAAGCAAATATGAAAGTTAACATGCACAACATACATGTGACTGCTGCATTGCTGCCTATTACATTATATGCATTTTACATTATGCAAGTGTAAATACTATATTTACATTATCGTAACTTTTGTTCTGCTGTGATCAGACTAAAGTTTTAGAATCACAATCAGGTATATTGCAAGTGTTATTTTAATTTTTTTTTTTTAATTTTTAATTATTCTAAAAACGTTTATAGAATCCGAAAATATGTGCAAGAAATATTAATTTTACGCAAAATAAAAAACAATAATTATGTTAAACCACTCGTGACATCTCTTTCCTGTCTCTTCTCCCCTCAAACCCCCCTTCCTCTCCTCCTCTTCCTCTTCCCCCAGCTGTACGTGCAGGCCAGACTGGTGGCTAAGTGGGCCCGCCTCCTCCGGCCCACCATCCAGTTCTTCCTGGTGGCCTTCGCGGTGTACGTTGGTTACACCCGCGTCTCAGATTACAAGCACCACTGGAGCGACGTGCTGGTGGGGCTGCTGCAGGGAGCGCTCGTCGCTGTGCTTAATGTGAGTCGCCACGGCAACGCCTCTCAAGGCCAAACATCGCGAAGTTTAATAACTCCTGTGTTATATTTCCATCATGTCATACAGTCGTAACTCCTGTAATGGTCTAGTGTTGAGGTTTGGATATACAAAGAGGAGGAAATTGAATATTGACAATAATGTCAGCCCATCAGCTCAGAGCTACACATTTTTAAAGGGGTCCTAATATACTTATTTTCAGGTTTCATATTTTAATTTTTTGCCTTTACTGTGTGTGAGAGAAACTCCCTCTGGAGGGAACTTTGGGATTTTAGCTTTTGCAGACCATTTACATGCACAAACCTATAAACACTACAGGAAAGGGAAATCCCTAAAAGCATAATAGGGCCTCTTTAACAGTAGAAATAATGCTCATATATTTGTACATTTAATTTTCTATAAAGTAGCTCCAGCCTCAGACCTGATGACCTCTTAACTTTGAGTCTTTCTATTGTGGTTTCTTGCTCTTAGCTAAGTAAACATGGGTGGGTGCAGATCATAAAAATGACATTTCATGGAAATCTCTCCGTTAGTGATACTCCCTTTTTAAAGTAGAGCAACCGCTGAAGAGTCTATAGTTCAGTTTTTTTTTTCAATCAGGCAGTAAAAGTCCATGTAGACAGAAAAAGCATGAGGGGAGTGAGGTGTGACAGCAGAAGAGTGTGTATTGACACACACACTCACACTCACACTCACACTGGCAGGTTCTCATGCAATACTGTGCTCTCTTCATCCAGCTGGACTCCTTATTGTTTGGCCTCTTCCCTGTTTAGCGTGAGCCACTGTCAGCACGGTGAAACTCCTGCAGTGGTCGAGTGTGTTTTGGAGTGTGTGGCTGTGCATGTGTGTGTGAATAATTGGGAAGTGAGCCCGCTCTTTTGGCCTTCACAGTGTTGTGCGCAATTACAGCCCCTCCTGGGCATAGGCTTTTATGGCCTTCAGTGCATGTGCCTGCTCTCTGTGTGTTCCTCTCAGATGTGTGCATGTGTGTGAGAGTGTGTGTGTGTGTCACTAAACAGCTGTGCTCAGACCTGTCCAGACGTTTGCAATCACAGTTTCCAGCCAAGCCATCACATGCTCCAATCTTTTATGGGAAAGGTATTTCCCATAAGATTAGATTCAGTTTTGGGGGAAATTGTACATGAGTTAAAAAATAGATAAGCTATTTCTATGGAATGTACAATACAAAGATACACAATAAGATATTATACACTATAATAGACCAACCTACTACCAACAAAATATAAACATAGGATACATTATGAGAGTGTGCAAAGTAATTGCAGTTTTTAAAGCAGCCCTATTATGCACATTTTCAGTTTCAGGCATATTTAGTGTCTCTACTGGGACATGTCTCCATGCTTTAATGTTCAAAAAGCTCTTTATTTTTCTCATACTGCCTGTGCTGCAGCACCTCTTTTCACCCTCTGTCTGAAACCAGAGCCCAGTCTGCTCTGATTGGTTAGCTGCTCTGTTTTAATTGGGCAGCCACATAGAGATGTCCCACCCCTTAGCTTATCACATACAATGTGTTGGAGCGCTAGCCTATAGAAGTGCGAGTACATAATGATGTCATTATATTACGGAAAACAAAGGAGTCCAATGGAGGCGTTTCAGGAAGGAGGGGGGGGGTGAGTGTGGGGGAGAGAAACTCCCTCGGGAGGGAACAGGGATGTTAGCCTTTGCAGACCGTTCACATGCAGAGAAACCTACACACACTACAGGAAAGGGAAAACCCCAAAAAGCATAATAGGGCCTCTTTAAATTGAGTTTAAATTCAACAAAAACCTTCCTGTATAGATCGTTGTGACCACATCTAACATCCTCTCCTCTCCTCTGCAGGTGTGCTACGTGTCGGACTTCTTTAAGAAGCGTCCTCCGCGTTGCACGAGGCAAGACACGGCCGATAACGAGGAGCCGGAGAGGAAACCCAGCCTGCAGATAGTAGACTCGGAGAACAGCAACCATTACAATCATCGACACACTACTGAGTGTGGTCCCGTGTGAGGGGGCGGTCGATGAGGAGCGGGGGCTGCTGCCTGCAGACTCAAACCTGTGAGATAGGGTCCAGAACTGGGGCTTCTACCTTTTTAAATGTCCAGCCTGCATGCAGGGTTTAGGTTAGTCCTGACTCTGTGGGTTGCCTGCTGCTGATGTGAGAAGCCCCAGGCTGTCTTTATGAATGCTGCAACCCTCCATTTGCATGTCTGTTCGAAGGAGAAAGCTAAGGTTCAGGTCTGTAGCGTGCAGCCTCCAAAACCCTCTTCACTCCCCCTGTGTCAACCACTCACAACCCCCCCCCCCCCCCCTCCAACCACTGGACTGACTGAGGGTGCCCGAGCCCCGTCTCAAAGACTCCATGATGACCTGCTTCTCTCTTGTAAGAGAAAAAGGAGCATATTGTTTTTTTTAACACATCATTGTTGATGTTGTATGTGCTTAAAGCTGCATTAAGTGAATGACTCCACACCCACAGCAACGAAGCTATGATACACCAATGCCTTAATAAGTGCTTTTGGCCACGTTTTTCTTATCAAGTTACATGCAGAGGATCCTTGGGCTCGCAATAGAGAGAATTATTTTCTGCCAATTGACAAATCTAAGTTGGATTTTATTCACCTTTATGCCACCATATTCTCATATGCTCCACTTTCTTTAGTTTCGTCACTTGTTTTTTAGACTCACTGTTTCCTAATGAGCTACAGTCTGTTTCTCAGGCCATGTTTGGAGGAAACAGCTGCACACAGTTTTATATAATGGGTCAGTGAGAGTTGAGTTTCCCCTCTTTGTGGATAAATGAATGAAAACAGCCTGAAAACTGCAGAAATGGGAATATCTTTTAGTTGTATTTCACACATTTTACTTACTAGGAGTTCTTTGGTTTTATGGATATATCAAATACACCGCTTAAAGGTGGGGTAGGTAAGTTTGAGAAACCGGCTCGAGATACACTTTTTGTTGTATTCCATGGAATGCTCTTAACATCCCGATAGCAATGAATATCTTAAGTGCTTTGACAAAAAATCCATAAAAAAATGTCATCTGTGGAAGCCGTAGTACTGTAAAAAGTACGACCAATCATCTGAGCCAGCCCGGCTAAAATAACTGGATGGCCTACCTGCCTGTCAGCCTTCCATCGGGGCACACACTTATCTCGTGCCCTCATTGGTCATGTGCGCGTTCGTGTGTGTTGGAGGAGGGGCTCTGTAAGGTAGTGGCAGATTTTTTCCGGCTGTGTATTTTCAAATTCTAGCGCACTCGAGCTGGTTTCTCCAAACTTACCTACCCCACCTTTAATGTAGTTTTATCGATTTTTTTAATCTTTTTAACTTCTATTTGTAGAGAACCAAATGAGTTAGCTGTGATGAAATGAAATTTAAGAACGAGAGGAAGAGAGACAAGAATGTTTAGAGATGTTGGTGAAGGCACATTTTGTTGAATCGCTTCATTTTAGTGCACCTTAAACTGGCTGTGTTGCAAATCATAAGACATTTATTGAGGGTGGCAACTAGTTCACAGTAGATGAGCTCATTTTCTCCATATTTAATGTCACCCTGTTGGCAAGAAAAGGCTCACAAACTAAATATGTTGTAGCTGCGAACCACCCAGAAGCTGCTTTGAAAGAGGATGTATATCAAACATCATGGTGTAGAGGTAATCCGATGATCTGAAGTCAGCTGACAATACATTTCTGCCAGCTTTCTAACTGCCGCACAAACAGGTCTGGGTAACTATGAGAAACAATATACTGTTTTAAAAGTGGCAACACAGGCTTTTCATGCCTGATGACTCACAGCACATTGATAACGTCTGATTCATGTTGGATCAGAGCCCAAGTGTGCACAGATAAGTCTGAATCTGAATGAAGGTCAGGACATTTACTAAGATTTAAAGGCAGATCTTATGTCCAAACTTGGTCGGATGTACCTTCAACGGTGGTGACGTACAGTACAGATGCCTTGAGATCAAATTTAAGATTGAAAAAAGTTTTGGTGATGCATTTTCTACGTCTGACTTAAATGTTTTCCACTCCTGTGTTTATTACTTAACAAATGGTGAGAAACAAAGGGTTTTATTATCAGAATTTCAGTTTTTACCACCAACGCAAAACTATTTTCCCCCTGTTACATGGGGGGGGGAAACAAATGTTTTGGGGTGGGATTAAGGAAAGATTATCCTGGCAAATCCTTTTTTAAACCTGTTTTAAGTCATTAGCACAAGATAGAAAACTAATTAGACTTAGCAAATGGATCACCCTTCTTTTCTCATTTTCCCTTAAGGGCTACCGTAGTGAGGCTCTCGCTAAATTACAACTTTAATTGTGGAGTTTGTGGACGATGTTTGTTTGTGTAAAATGGACTGCAGACGTAGAAACCATTGCTTTAATTTCTGATACCACTACTATACTGCCAATCAATTAAATTAGCAATTTGGCCTCTATCTTGTTCTGTTTTATTTCTCAAATACGTATAATCAAAGAAGGATGAGACAACCGTTATGAAAATGGTGTTTAATTTATTTTAAAGCTTTATTTACTCTTACAAGGTTGGAAATGCCAGCGCTGTTAAAGTTTTTGTGCAATCACCCCCCCCGCTTGCCACTATGAGCCACAAATACTGTACTAATGCTATGAGACATGTTTCATGTTGCGTGAAGGATGTATATATATGTGCTTGTATGTTTTTATTTCGCATGTAGGTGCGATTTTAATTTCCCCTGTACAGTGTGCGTTCACCCGTTCTTTTTTTTTTAAGACTGTAGAAGTTGCCACACAAATGGATCCAATTCCAGGTCCAAACATAAGCCAGATGCCTTGGCGGCGCTGCTGTAATGATAAAGGGGTTACATATCCAACTGTGTTTTTGAAGCCGCTCCATTCCCACTTCAAAGGTCCGTCTCTGCTCCTTTCCCCCTTCCTGTGTTGATGGATGGGGTTAATTTGTGAGTAAGGTACAGTTGTTGTGCACCATGCAGAGCCCTGAAGCACTGACACCAGATCAGACAGACCACAGACCTGATGGGGGCAGAAAGACGGGAGAATCTCACCTGGAAGTGATTGTGAGGTCCTGACTCTGAGCTGGGATTGGAGAGGGTGGGGTTCTTTAGAGGGTGGAGGGTATCCCGTGGTGAACTTTAGTCCCTGGGGTCTTCTACACATTAAAAACCCAGATTTAGAAACAGCTGGATCTGGTTGTGGTGAAGTGCTGTGTGAGCCCCCTCCCCTACATCTAAATCATCTGTATATTACTGCAGCCAGACTAATAACACAAATAAGGATGAGAATGTAGAGACTTCACGGAGTTTGATGCACCTCCACCACGTTTCCATCTCACATCTGTGTGTTATACGCTTTATTGAATTAGTGCCTGGCACTGGTTGGTCAATCTCCTGTTTATGTGTCCACAGGTATGATTCACGTTGTTTGCTTTTTGTATATAGATTGTATCTACAGGCTCTAAAGCAGATCATTTTAAATAAAGATATAATCCACGTTCAGTCATTTTGTCTTAATTTATACATGTCACTCATGATGGATTTCATTTCATCAAGCATTCATATCTACAGTGCTCAATAGATGGTGATGATAAACACATGTCCTGCAGTAACATCATTTCCCCCTTTTTTAAGAAATAAAAGGTCATAAACAACATTGTTGCATCATTGAGATTTCAAGATGTTCTTGGTGAGTTCACTGTAACCCTGATTGCTAGCAATATTTCATTTTTAATGATGCACAATCAAAATGATTCAACCCACAAGCCAGAAAACACTTGAAATCAGTGCTGCAGCAAGGGCGGATGACACTATCAGTTTGATTTAGTGTTCGTTATCTGAAGGTAGTTTATCGCATAGTGAAACCAGCAGAATGATATGTTGGAATGTGTTCTCGAAACCCAATAACAGATTAAAAAAAATATGGAAAAAATATGTTTACTTGGTTTTATCCGCACAAGTTTTGAAATATCCACCTTTTTAAAAAAACGTTATCCAAACTACTACAATGAAGGTAAACACAATGTTGTATTGGTTTTATATTTTGGTTTTTCAGAAACCTTGTCTTGTCAACCTTCCTGTGGTGGATCCACAGATCACATTTTTGTTATTTAAGCTGACTGACCCTAACGGACCGTCCACACAGCAGCGTTAAAAAAATCTTGGAGGTGGGCGTATCTGAAGCTTGGGGATTTTTTGCGAGCAAGGCACCAACAACCAATCACATGAATCTCCCGCCCCCGACATACGAAGCCAAAAAGCCCGAAGTAAACTGATATAAACTCCCCAAACAGGCGAAAACCTACCACTGTCTCTGCCACCTCCCTCCATGCCTGGCTCCTCCGGTTTATATCCCGGTAGGTAAATAGGGACTGGTCATAAAGCACCGGGTGATTCCCTACCGCTAATTTCTCCTCCATGTTTTGGAATATGAGGAAATGACCTGCGGTATGTCTCTCCCAGCTTACACGCCGTTTGATTGGCTAGAGCTTGAACTGTCAGATTTGCGTACACGGGATTTGATTGGCTGACGCTTCCACCTCAGCCTCAAAAGTTGAACATTGTTCAACTTTGAATCCTGAAAATCCTGAAAATCTCCGCTTGCCTGCCCACAATGCAGTTCGGCGAAAAGTGAGGGAAAGTGACGTCACCCCATTCAAAGTGAATGGGCAGAAGCGTTTCAAGATTTTTTTAACGCTGCTGTGTGGACGGGCCGTAACATTGTAAAATTGGGGATTTATTTTCTTTGCTTAAGCGGTCATTCCCGCAGGCCATATTTTACAAACCAGAATAATCTTTATTGATTTCAAAAGAGGATGGTGAGCAACCTGACAATAGGGTGTTAGGGCAAAATGCGGCAATTTATTTGTAAACCTTTAACTCTGAGGATTGTATGTTTTTCTCTTCTGAATGAGAGATTATATTGTATGTAAATCAATATCCATCACAGAACATTGGATAATAAAAATGTCAGTGTTCCAATGTAGTGAATGTTTCAGTACTCGTGCAGTGCTTAAAGATTTACAGTTTCACCTCTGGAGACTTGGTTAAGTGATTCATGACTTTCTTGTGCATTAGACATTTTTGTATAAAGAATAATTCAAACCAAGAGCTGAGAATCAGGAGGGGTTAATTAAGGGCAGGAGAATTGTTGAGGCAGGAGAATGAAGCCTACTGTACCATAAAAATAAACATATTTATAACGATATAAACATTGGACTCATGGGGACGTTTGTGGGAGTTTCATGGCAGCGGTATGGAAACCACTGTCATCCCTCATTTAAAACAATATTACTCACTCGCACGTTGTGAAAGTTGTCGCACACGAGGGGCTATTTTTTACCGTGATGTCAAAACAACCGGCAACATTAAGGTGTTTTATTCACGTGACTATTCACCCTTTTAGCTGTTTCCTCCTCGGGGTGATTTACAGTATGTGAGTACATAGCTATTCTCATTCATTTCTCCAGAGATGCATAATATGGCTGAATATATTATACTTAATGTCTAACAGTTAATTTACCTTGTTTGCAGTATGAAAGATGATCTCTTTGGTAACCAGGCTGCTAAACAGCATATCCGCCCCTGGTTGTACACACTATCTCTCTATCTATAACCCTTACAGATATCACATCCTCTATCTTCCTGAGGGTTAATGAGGCAGATGAAATAGATACTCTACCTGCAGTGGGTGGATAGATAGATTCCTATATTTTTGGTAAATCATCAGCATAACCCTGAGATTTTGAATAACACCTTTATTTCACCACCTTCTTATCAAAATATGATCTCTTTGGCTTGATACATTCTCCACTTTCTTTTGTATGTCACTTGTTTATTAGCCTCACTGTGAGCGGGACATGTTAGCAGGACACCGCTGCTCAAAGTTTTACACTTTAAGCTTTTTGGGGTTTTCCCTTTCCTAGTGTGTTCTATAGGTTTTTATCACCTTCAACACATTGAAGGTGATAGGCTAATGGGCGGTAAATCTCGAAGAAGTTGACCAATCACAACAGAGATGGCCAGCTGACCAATCAGAGTAGACTGGGCTCTGGTTTCAGACAGAGGGTGAAAAGAGGTGCTGCAGCAAAATGTGCATACAGTAATAAGTCAAATGTCATATACATTGCTTAAAGTAGCTTCGAACAATTGTTTAGTTTTTTTAACTTGTACTTATACAGAACCAAATCTTGTAAGTACAAGATGAAAACAAATTTGCATTTTCAGAAATGTTGGTAACGGCACAATTTGTTGAATATTTATATATTAAACTAGCTGTGTTACAAATCATAACAAATACTTGGAGAGGCAACCTGTTCACAGTAGATGAGCTCATTATCTCCATATATCATGTCATCCTGTTGGTTATACTGAATATCTATCATATTCTATCATGAAATATCTTTCAGCACACTTTACAATCTTTCAAGAAAGTTTAGATATGTTTTAGGCCCACATAAACACAGGTTTATATCAAAATAATGTGGTATTTCTGCTTGGCATTGCAGGAAGTAGATAATTCCTTAGAAACCCTTACAAATCATCAATGGTTCGGTCCGCAGGGATGAGATTCTGTGAATGACCCGGAGCCTGCTGGGAAGTGGCTCTGGAGATGAGCGGTTTGTGAGAAACCTCAGGACTGGAAGCAGCAAAGCCTGACAGAAGCAGTCGACTGCCAGTATTCGGATGCTGCGGTGGACGGCGCTGGATGTTATATTCTGACCGTTCAGCCCACTTTGGTCTGTGTCCCTGTGGGCGGCCATTATGGTTTCAAACTGGACAAGAAACAGGAGAATGTGGGACAAGGGTTCAGCCAAAACAACATGGGATGCTTTGAAAGCTGATTTGTAAAATAATGAATATTTGTATTCTCTGGCATGTTCCAACTTAGTTTACCAATTCCCTTATAGACAACTCCTTGACTTCCTCTTTGCTTTGTTTAAGAGTGCAAAACAGATCAGAAATAGCTTAATAATTCATTGACATTGAATGGATGTTGGAGTAAAGGATTAAATGGATGGAAATTAGTGAGCATAACAGTCAAATTAATCAGGAGATTCATGCTAAGGGCAGTTTCTCCTTGAAGTCCCTGTAGAAACTGACAGAGAGGAAGAGAGTGAATATAAGACGTGTAGGGAGTCAGGGTGTAAAACTTAAACAGACACGAAGGAGAGCTGGACTGGTTTACACGATTAAAAGTGGATAAACGGGAAGCACAGGCATGGTCTTGTTCCTCAGCCTGTGTTGAATTTAACTTTATTATTTTGTGGCTTTCATCGAGCTGGAACTGTTTACATCCAGTTTTCAGCGCTTAAAGGGTGAAGCTGTTCAAGAGAAAGTCACTAAGTGCTTCACAGTCCCACACCCACAGTGACAGAGATAGTTAAACTGCAGCTTCAGGAACTACAGACCCTTTACCATACTTATATTGATTAAAGAGGCAAATTAGGCGTTAACTAGTACACTAGTTATAATGAGAAAGGGGCTATGTAACACTTACGCTTATATTGTCTAGCGATCCAACACATTATTAGTGATAGGCTAAGGGGCGGGATATCTCCAAGCTGTTGACCAATCACAACAGAGCCGGCCAGCTAACCAATCAGAGCAGACTGGGCTCTGGTTTCAGACAGAGGGTGAAAAGAGGTGCTGCAGCACAGGCAGTATGAGAAAAATAAAGAGCTTTTGGAACATTAAAGCATGGAGACATGTCACAGTAGAGACACTACATACAAATATGAAACTAGAAATGACATAATGTGTCCTCTTTAAAAACAGTAAAAAGTTGAAGGATAGTGTTCTTGGAATCGCAGATAAGTATGTTGAATTGTAAAACATTTGTAGATTGGACTCACATTATTCCAGTAACTTTTATGACAGTAAACGTTGAAAGAAAGTGCACCCTGTTTAAGTGCCTTATATTTCAGATCATTTGGGTAATTAACATGATTATGCAGCATTGATTCAGAGGCGTTACAGAGTTCAGCTTCTGTTACTTTCTCATGCTGCAGGCCAGCAGGGACGTTTTTAGCTTGGCTCTGTATTCTAGCAATTAAAATGCCTCCAGAAATGAGCAGCAAGTCCCTGTTGTTTTCTCTTCCTATTATAAACAGTAGCTACTTCTGCTTAGCCAAAACTATTGCTTCTGCAAAGAGGCGCACTAATTAACCCCTTCTCTATTCCACACACACACACACACACACACACACACACACACACACACACACACACACACACACACACACACACACACACACACACACACACACACACACACACACACACACACCAGCATTATTAGTGCAGGTTCGTCAGCCAGTGTCAAGGCCTTGTGTAATTTGAACAGTATGAATATTATTTTATAATTAAACACAAGACTCTTATCTGATGAACTGTCTGCTCTTAGTATTGTGTGCTGAGGGAATAATTTCATGATCAGAGTTTTAGCATTTCGGCCATGAAAACCTACTGAGATTCAGTGTGATAGACGCACACATTGCATTTCAATAAGGCAGCTACTACTAACATAACATATTTTAACAATCAACTGGACCCTAATAGCTTTTCCATGTACATCTCTGCCGGATTTAACAACAATTCAGGCACATCTTCACCTCCCTGTTTGTCAACGCTACGCCCAAGGTTAGTAGCTACACTTCTCTACTTCCCCCAAAATACCCAGCTCATGTTTGCACAGTATTGTGGTTTAACGCTCAAACGGACCAAGACGTTTGTTCCTAATAGACAACATCCTAGTTCCCTCTTCTTCAAATAGTCAACAAGAGCATTTACTTTTTCCAGCCAACTAACCTGCAGCTGTTTGGAACTGATCCCTGGATTTATTCAAATTGATGTTATGAGTATTTCTTTCTACTATAATTATTGATGACAGACGAGAGTGACCCTAAACGTGTGATTAGTTTCATCTCCTCTCCACAGCAGAGATTAAGTGTTTTTTTTACGGTGACTATAATTACACCACTCAGCTGTGGCGGAGGGAGGTGAGGATGAGGAGTTTATGATGAACACGACAATGATGAGGACACTAACCTTTGACCTCTTCTCTCAGGGGTCATAGGTAGTTTGTTTCAAGGGCCCATGAGCTCTCAGGTAGTGTTTTTTTTTTTTTATCCGGGACAGCCTCGACTGCTGATGAAGTGAAAGTGATGATTCTACAAGAGATTAGCCACTCTCTAATCTCTAAATCTACACTTCCATTATGCAGCTCGCTTCAGTTTCCTTGCACATTCCTGAGAGAGATATTCACTGTGTTCATGTAACTACCTTATTGTGCTATTTGTGTTATGCACAAAAAGATGTGCTCCTGACTTGGGGGGCTTTTTTTTGGAGGTAAAGTTTTGTCTCATGTGAAATATTGAATTTGCTTTGCATGCGTTAATACGTTTTAAGATTGCCTTGTCTTTATCATTCCAGACAAAAGTGTAAAATCTCTCTTAGTAAAATAGTAAATGTGCAATTAACATGAATATATAGATGCCATACGTTGCATAGGGATGTGAAGCACTTTGTAAACTTGTTTATTTTAAGAAAAAAGTATAAAGTATATGTTTTTTTCAATAAATGACGGAGAGTAAAGTGGTCTTAAAAAATGCAACAACAACCCTTTGTCTTGGCTCACTGTTTTTCAGACAATGAAGTATTATTTGAGAAGCTCCCTACGTGAAACTTATCCAATGAACTAAATGGAAACTTGCCCTACTTTCCTGTTTGATTTCCTTAAACATTATACTTTTATCATGAGTCTCCGCTCTCAGATAACACGTCTCTTCCACAGAGTGAAAAGGTCAGCCAAAGAGCCTTTTCTTATCAGACCCTCTTCCGCTGGAAAAATCTTCCTGTGAACAACAGACCGTTTGTATTGAGGCTTTTATGACAAAATTTACAATTATTTTGGCACAAATGAATACTTCACTGTGAGAATTATCCTTTATATATCAAATATTCACCCAATCAGGGGCGCCGCTTGCGAACAGGCAAGGCAGGCAACTGCTTGGGGCCCCGGACCAGAAGGGGGCCCCCAAAGAAGGTAGATTAAGAAGGACCACAGCAACGACAACATGAAACACCCTTTAATTTACTGCAACGACATGTCGGGAAACCCCCTCAAGGCGGCCCCATGCATAGCGCACCGTAAAATGCTGCTTCTTATTTTAAGTTTCGTTGCCTTGCTCCGCTCTGGGGGGGGGGGGGGGGGGGGGAGAGTGTGTTGGGGCGCCACTGATGGTGATGAAAGCTGGTTCGAGGGGCCCCCAGTTAATTTTTGCCTAGGGCCCCCACAGACTCTAGAATCGCCACTGCACCCAATGTTATCTTGAATTGTTTGAGTAAATGTCTCATTTAGTCAATCCTTTGCTCACTACTTCCCAAACACATGCATTTTTCTTTAAAACCTTACTATTATAAACACTGCATAAACTGCTTAAACAGTTGCCGATGCTACTTGTCCGTGCAAGTACTGTTTATGCAGAATTGTTTAAATATGAGGGTTTTTGCGTGTGTTTGGGAAGCAATGAGAATACAACTGGATAAATAAGACTTGGATTTTATTGCACAAGTTGCGTGAGAGATTGTAAACCGATGTTTTGATTGAGTTCTGCTGTTGTTTAACGCTGCCCTCATTGACTTCAGTTTATCGAGACATTCATCTGATTTTGATTCGCCATCACGGAACGTTTGTTATTCTTTCAAGAAGTCTTGGAGGGAGTGATTGCTAAACAAATCACAACATTGTGTGGATGAAAGATCCAGCTGGTGGTCAGTCTGCATGATATAAATGTAGTCCTGCCTAATATTACCAGTCTCTCTGTGTCTTCAAGCACAAAGGGTGTAGTATGCTGTACAGATTGTAAAGCCCTCCTGAGGTTATTTGTGATTTGTGATATTGCGATATATAGATCAAATTGACTGGTCATAATAGATAGAAGCCAAATGCTAAGTATCTGATAAATCACACAAATCCTGATCATTACCAAACAGCCAGAAATATCAATCATTGGTCTTAAGACACTCTTTCTTCCTCACTTCATTCCTGAATGGTTTTGACCACCTGATCCTGGTCAGGACTCAAGTAGATGAGGAATCAAAGGAAATAACAATAATAAACGATTGGGCCTAAGACAGCAGCAGGTAGTCAGTAAGTGTAATCACTCTTCATGTCCAGGGTCTGTTCTGGTGTCTTCATAACGGCCCCTGGACAATAAGAGAGAACCATGTCTAAAACTGAAACACCAGAATCCTCTATTAGGAACAAGAGAGTCTGCAGACCAATTACTAACAAATCAGTCCAGTTTAAATACAGGTATACCCACACAGCCAGTGTTTTCTGCAGACGTTTCACTCTCATTGGCAAAGACCTAGTGGAAATAAAGAAATATTGAGGGGAAGGCAGTGTGGCAGGAGCAGCTTGGCCGTATGAAGGTGGTCATAAACAGTCTGAGGAGGTATCCTAAGCTCTCTCGGCTCCAGTCTCTTGGCCTTTGCATGAGGTCTTGGACAGCAGTTCTGTGCTCAGGGGCCCGACTATGAATAATGGCACATTTCTCTCCAGGCAGCCTAGGGAGAGAAAGAGAGAGAGAGAGAGTAGAAGCAGCTTATCTGGCGGCTAGCCATCCTCACCTCCACCACCAGTGACCCCGACGAGGGATTTATATATTTATGTATTTAGACATACACCATACCTCTCGCCTCGGCCAGGGGCTTCACGTCGCTCCCTGTAAGACTTAAAGATTTATGATGGAGGGGAAAACGTGTCCCGCTGTGGAATAGTAGCGAGGTAAACAAACCCTGGGCACGTCGCGAGGGTCCGTGTGTGACAGGGCCTCTGTTGGGAAACAGCCTGAGGGCCTGTCTGAGGCGGCAATGATGTCATTACAAGGGGAAATGCACCGTGGAGTTCGGCCCACGTGGATGAATACAAGCTGCAGTTATTAATGCACAAGAATGATAATCAAGAAAGGTGGAGTTGTGTTGCTGCCGTGTGTTTACACAAGAACGTGGCAAACTAATATACAGTGACGTACCGTGAAGCACTCATGCATGGGCCCTGCAGAGACCACCCATCTCATCACAGAGGAAGATATGTGTCTCACACATTTACGCTTTTATAATGTTATGTTTGAGTTTCCACATTTAGGTTGCACAGAGTTATGTATTATCCTGTGTGCCTGTGAGGAGATATGGGTCTAGCATAACATGTGTGTGTGGATTTAACCCATCGGAGAGCGCAACACACATCATGACTCTGCATTTTTACAGTTTAGAGATGGTTATTTGCAAACCAACATATTTTCCTTAATGACACTTTTATTACTTTCTTGTGGAACCCAAACTTAAATGCCTGACTAGATACTAAATCAGCTGCGTTGAATACACAGTCACACACCCCCAAGTGAGGTAGTGGGGTGTTGTATATCAGTCTGAATTTGTCATATAACACTCCTGTTTACATAGTTAATAACATATTTTCTCTAGATTTGCTGGGAATTACTATAATGTTTCTTACTTTATGCTAGTTTAACTCAAAATGACAATATCCATTAACACAATGGTGCTAGGAGCAGATTCAGACTGACTCCTGACACAGATCTGATTATTGTCGTTAAGCTGCAGCAGAGAGAAGGACCACAAGGGGAAGTGGGAGGCTTGGGTCTGCTCCACAGCCAGCTGGTCTCCCCTGGAAAGTACAAGATGCCTTCCTGCGCCAGAAATCTGCAGAGAGGGAGAGGGGATGGTGAATGAAGGCAGGGAAAATGTTAGTGTGCACGCTGCCTGCCAAGAGGGAGAAGATGGTTCATATTGCTCAAATTCAACAATCTCCTGAAGGGGAGAAAAAGCTAGCAAAATAAGAACTGGAGGAGGGGAAGGAACAAAAACACTTCAGTAATAAGAAGGTGAAGTGTTTAAAGAAAGACAAACAAAAGCTTATACTTTGCATACGTTGCTGAGTTTTCTGATTATATTGTAACGAACTATTGTCAATAAAGCATTAAATGGTAAAGGTGTTGCTTTCTTAGACTGTCATGAGGCCAACATTATGGCTTCATAAGTCCTCATTTTGACCTAATGATACAGCACTTTAAAAGAGGTTTAAAAAAATATTTTAAAACAAATGGGTTCACTAGACTTTCAGTTTTATGATACTTTGCTCAACTTCTACAACACAACAAAATGATCAGCTTTAAATAAGACATCCATCACCACTAAGTTAGACATGGTGTTGGCTCAGTCATACTGGTTTAGTTTGGTTACCAACTAATATGATACTATATGAACATAATGACATCGTTTTTCTATAAGTTACAGATCTTTTATTGATAACATGAGGTCATATGGCATTACAATTTTCATTGTGAATAACTTTGTGAAATAATGTAATTCTGAATCTATTTACAAGACAATCTAAACCCCCTTAACAATCTCATTGATGATAAACTAAGTAATCAAACACATGTATTAGAAAGACCGTATAGCAAGTTGAGAAAACCCCTTACTCAACCAGTTCTGCCGATAGAGGCACTTTTTTAGTGCAACACCTCCCTTGAAATATAGTTCAAGTTTACAAAGGCAGGTTTAATAGACAGATAAATTAATCTAGGAACAGCAAAGTGGTAAGCCTTTATTAGTCTACATAATAAATATATGTGTGAATATGTGAAAATATTATGGTATGACTGGGTGGTATAGCAGTAAATACATAATGTATATACAATTCAATTCAGGTTTTTATAGCTCTGTCCACAAGCACCATTTGGGTGAAGGATACTAGTAAAGGTACAGGTCAAGATTTAAATATGTTTTTCCTCCCATAACATAGCTGAATTATTACTATTTTTAGTAAATCCCCCCTATGGACCACAGAAGGCTTCTTGTTTTGAAAAGCAGCTGTGAGAAAGTCATTATTTACTTGTGAATGTGAGCATTAGTCTCCATGGGAAATAATGTTATGCACCTGTGTGTGCTGACCGGGCATACATACATTAATAATATGTACTATTAATTATCACATGTACCTTAGCTACACACATATAATATGCCTGACTCATTAGCTTCCTGACAGTTTACCACTTACAGTATATTGGCGACACCATGTGGTAATAAGTTGTAACTGCAGGCTACTGCCGGAAAATGGCGTCCTTATACACTTTGGCATTTATCCTCCAACACACTGCTTTCCCATAAGTAGGGTAAATGTTCACTATCATGGGAAAACACTGAAAAGTAGATGGTGAATAATATAATGTGTCTGCATGAACAATGAAGCGCTGTATGTCAGTATTAGTCTGACGACCAGAGCATTTCCTGGATGTTTTGCTAAGTACACTAGCAGGTAAGCTAACTTCCTCTTAATCAGCTCTTCACGGGATTACAAATCATAATAACAAAGCAATACATTCCCCCGTGTTAACATACATGAACTATTTAGAAATTGCAGAATGGCACAGTAATTAAATATCCTCAATTCTGCTGCCATTGTGTGAGCTGCCTGCAATACTGCTGTTGAGCAGCAGGTGGCAGTGTAATGCAGTATTTGTATGTGCACAGGTGAAAACCACACGAGGCTGTGCATCAACACTGTGTTTGAGTTTTGATATGGGAGTTTGTCTGGGAAGCAGATATCAATATATTGATCCCTTTTATGTTTACCTTACAGTTTCCAGCCTCTTTCTAACAGAAGTTATTCAATTATTTAACATTGCTGGAACGTTCTGCATCAATATTGTCACTTTGCAACCATACACTTCGAGTACTACTATCTTTTCTTAATAGATTGCATGATTTTCATTAAGAAAGCCATGTTCTCTTTTTTTATGGTTGGCATTGGGTACATTTTTTCAATTTTGTTTAATTTGGGTATTTTTTATACATGCAGCTTTGTTGATATTTTGTATTTTCACTCTTATTTGCATTCTTATCTACTCTGTACTGCAACTGCTGCTGCACAACAATTTCCTTTGGATAC
This sequence comes from Trematomus bernacchii, assembly GCF_902827165.1. Classification (NCBI taxonomy): domain Eukaryota; kingdom Metazoa; phylum Chordata; class Actinopteri; order Perciformes; family Nototheniidae; genus Trematomus; species Trematomus bernacchii. The sequence continues at coordinate 2,073,472 of NW_022987739.1, read as the reverse complement.
ATAAGGGTTATCTTATCTCACTTTCTTATCTTATTTTATCTTATCTCGCTTTATTATTTTACTTTATCTAATTTTGAAGCAATCTCTGTAATCCCTCAATGGATCCTTGAACTCGCTACTTCATCTACTTCCTTCTTTTGTATGCAGAATTCATTCATATATTCCATTCCTATTTTAACACACAAATTAACACTTGACCTGCTCTCTCCAGCACTCGTGTAAAGTGGAAACCTGTAGCGGAGACAGCACACTTTTTTTGCAGGAGAGTATCAGTCTGCTGTGAGTGACAGCACACAGCATTTGCAAGTCAATGCTCAGATTTAACCTCTTCACTCCCCGTCTGACTGCCTGAATTTAGAATTAACCTTTGAAAATATGCAGTTATTTCACATACATGTAAGAATAAGAGCCTGTTGTGATCTTCTAAGTATTGCAAGACATTGACACGGATGTAGTTTAACTTGCTTAATGTTTTTGAGAAGATTTAGGGGAGTAGAGCGGTAACAAACCATCAAATTGATGTTATCTATGAAGTCCTCTGACACACATAAAGGTATCTTTTTGTGATAAGACACAATGGAAACTATTTTCAAAAAATGCTCTTGCTTCATAATTACCTCTGTGAGGGTGCAATGCTATTTGGTTTTTCTAGCAAAATTGTGAAAGCTGATGCATTTACAGATATTTGGAGAGTCAAAAGAAGATCTTATTCCACTTCACTGCAGAGTCACACACATCGTCCCATTGTTCTGTTTTACAAAGAAAACATGCCAGTGTACAGAAAAGGGAGAGGTGTACATTCCCTCTATCTGAGGTTACACGGGGTTATGATGAAAACAGTGTCTTATTTACAGAAAGAAACAACTATTAAGCAAATTCCACAGAAGAAGATTGTGCACTTTTGATCTCTTCAGTGGAGGAGACTTTGGAGCAACAACATTACGGCCCAGTGTTCAAATTCCTGAGTCTCCACACACACATGCCTGTGGGCGTAAATGTGTCAGCGTCTGTTTTATGAGTGCATACGTGTTCCAATGTGTGTCACAGGGGGTATTTATTTGTATCTGCCTGCAAGGAGGAGAGGATGTGTGTGCGTGTGTGTGTGTGTGTGTGTGTGTGTGTGTGTGTGTGTGTGTGTGTGTGTGTGTGTGTGTGTGTGTGTGTGCGTGCATGTGAGCATAGCTGCTGCTGATGTGGGTCATTACCCCTTCTTTCCCCCAGGGGCCATACAGCAGGAGAGGACAGAAGGGGAGGGGATGGATGGGGGTGTGTGTGGTGGTGGTGGGGGGGATGGGAAAAATGGAGGGTGTTGTGAGGGAGGGGTTGAGATTGTGTGTGTGTGTGTGTGTGTGTGTGTGTGTGTTAAAGGGGGGTGGGGGTGTCCCTGAGGAGCAGAGACCAATAAATCACAGTGCCGTCTCTGCGCTGACGTCCAGCTTGTCTGATGAGGGACGGGGAAGGGGGGTGGGGGCAAAGGGAGGTGACGGTGAGAGGTGAATAAGAGGGGAGGGGGGAGGGGGAGAGGGAGGGGGGGGGGGGGGGGGGGGGGGGGGGGACAACACTGTGGCCTTGTCTTCCTGTCACTCAAAGCCACGCTGGGTAGGAGACATTCTCAATCCCGTCCCATAGGCACTGGAGAAATTGACGAGAGGTGGTGGGGGCCGGGAAGGGTGGAGAGATACCACCACAGAACCAGAAGTTTTATGACCTGAACCAAAGCACCTTCCTCCAGTATCACCCTGTCTCCCCTACGTCGAGATTTGTGTGCTTTTTAGTTTAACAGAGGTGAACTTTAGAACTAAAGGAAAAAGCTGCTAACGGGAGTCCATGGCGAGAGGTCACAGATTCCTATTTCAGGGATATTTTCCTCAGACATGTGTGTGAGGGTCATGGGTATGTTTTGGCGCTTGGGTGTCTGCCAATCAGAGGGTCAGAGGTTCGATCCCTATCCCCTATAGTTAAAACGTTCCTGGGCAAGATACTTAATCCCAAATCGCTCCCATATGTATATGCTATTGAAGTGTAAGTAAGTTGTACGTGGTAGGCTTAGGGGCGGGACATCTATAAACGGTTAACCAATCACAACAGAGCCGGCCAGCTAACCAATCGGAGCAGACTGGGCTCTGGTTTCAGACAGAGGGTGAAAAGAGGTGCTGCAGCACAGGCAGTATGAGGAAAATAAAGAGCTTTTTGACAGTAAAGCATGGAGACATGTCAGAGTAGAGATGCTAAATACAGATATGAAACCTGAACATGTACATAATAGGGCCCCTTTAAAGATCAGTTGGTTATTATCTTCTTTTTATTTAAAAAAAAGCTATGAACCTGTTGCATTTGCATGTGTTTTCAACCTACTATGCGCATGTGGGCTTTTCTTTGTTAAATAAAAGGTTTTTGTTGCAGCCTTCAAATTGCAGCATGGAGCTCCAACATTGTGGTCTGTAGAGGAAATACTGCTATTGAAGGAAATGGTTACCCTGCTGTGTGTATGATGGTCTCCTACTGGTGCGATTGTTGCAAAATTGCATGTCTGGAAATAAAGCCTGGTGTGATGTGTGTGAGTGCACATATACTCAAATCAAACTCTATTGTACAACCATCATGGAAATACCCTGAAGTGGTCATCTAGATTGGTATTCATCGCTGGTATTACAAAAACACTCAAAATTCACAATAACTGACAATTATTTTGCTGGATTTTCTTTATTTTTATTTTCAGAGTTTCTGCACCTCAAAGTGTATTGATGGGATGTTAGTATACATCCTGCAACTGCTGGAGACAAGTGAAGCTTATTGATCCGGCAAGACATTGTAATGACCGCTCTCATTGTGCTGCCTTTCAATGAGCAGAAGAAAATACATGATAGTTCATGTTCCTGAACGGATATCTGTCCAGTAGACCTTGTCCGGTGTTTTTGGGGAATCATTTAGTGCTAATATCAACGTCACAGTTTGACACTTGAATTGCTGTTGGCAACCACGTAGGAATGAAGTTTTCGTGGGAAGTAAACTTGTTTTCATCACCCTCGTTGAAAACCACTCCCTCCTTGGTGATAATTTGCCTACTGTCTGTGTTCCCTTACCTCGCCTTAAGTTGTGATTATAAACGGTGCTACTCCTTCAGGCACTTTCCACTCTGAGCTATAGGTATGTGTGTGTACTAGGTGAGCATGCTTCTGTTTAGTTGCATTCTGCAAACATGCGGTTGACAGAATTGTCTCTTTACAACCTCACACCACCGAGCTAAAAACCCAGAAGCTCCTGTAACATTACGACCATTGTGTCCCGTCCCATTGTGGGGCCACTTTGATGTCCCGTTGCTCTGAGTCTCTGTGGAGGAGAGAAGGGCACTGTGGTGTATTTAATCACTGGATCTGAGCCAACACACACACACACACACACACACACACACACACACACACACACACACACACACACACACACACACACACACACACACCTAAAGCACACTCTGTCATCTGACCTGCCAATAGCAATAATGTGTGTCCTTCACTTATCATTTGATATCATCTATATTATTATGCCTCTCCTCAGTAACGCAGCCTCATACATCCTGTGCACCCCCATCCCCACCTTCACCCTCACCCCAACCCCCACCCCGCCGCCCAGCAAGCACACACACACGCACACGCACACGCACACGCACACACATGAAACATCTCCCCATGCAGCAGCAGACTGCAAAGCACTGCATTCCTCATGACTTTTTTTCTCTTCTTCTAATAAATGTGATCCCAGAATCCGGGAGGGAGACCAGCGCTGTGCATTAAAATTCATGGGAAAAGATGGCAATAAAATATTTCTTTCTGTCTCTACTCCCTTCTTTCTCTCCTTCCCTCTCCACTCTCCCCACTTGCTCCCCTCACCCTTCTCTCTTTTTCATTCCCTCACTTGTCTGCTCAACACACACACACACACACACACACACACACACACGCACATAAACAAGGCACGCACACACACATATACACACTTTTTTTTTTCATCCCCCGTGTGCACTCTCCCTCTCGTTCAATCTCTAACCCTCCTACTGGCTCGTCTTTCTCAGCACCCCCCTGCTGTCCTTCATCCTTTATTCTCTCCCTCCCTCCCTCCCTTTTCCCCTCCCTACCTCCCTCCCCCCTCTGTGTTTCCTCTCTGTCTCTTTCTCACACACACACACACACACACACATACACACACACACACACACACACACACACACACACACACACACACACACACACACACACACACACACATTTATACTCTCACACAAACACACACACACACACACACACACACACACATTTATACTCTCACACAAACACACACCCATCTATATTTTCCAACTCCACCTCTGGCAGGTTGTGATTTCCACTGTCAGAAATTGCTTTTTCAATATCTCTCTCTCTAATTATGAGCCCCGCCAAAGGGGTCGTGCCACCAGAATACCAATTTTTTCCATCGTTTCTCCCTTCTTCTCCAGAATTCTTCTCCTTTTCCAGGTAACAACAATGCTGCATATTCAATATATGCCCATGCAAGCGTTGCAGCATTATCACTGTTGTATTTCGGTGGGTTCTGCTGTCTCAGATTTAGATGTATTCTGTCTTTTCTTGTGTGGTCAGCTCCCTGTGGTCATGATTAATTTTTGACATCTCAAAATGAGCAGGACGATTGCAGAAAGTTAGTGCAAAAACTCAATTTATTTCTATATCAACAAGGATGAATTGGGGAGGAAATGTAAGATTTCTCAATGCATTGATGGTTTTTGTGGGGAGGAGAAAAAAGAAAACCACTGAATCTTGATACAGCCACCACACAGCTCCTCACACTCTCAATCACTCCCTGCTCCCAGGAAAGGGTTAACCTCACACAGCAGTTGTAGCCTGCTTGATTGACGTGCGGAGCTTTGAGCTGCCTACACCGTCCAATCAGCGAACGGTCAGCGCGCCCCACGTGGGTGTTTTCAACGCTCATTGGTTTATTTTACCAGTGTTTACCGTGCCGAGGCCGAGCCCCACGTGGAGATTTCATTCAATCACTGAACAATTCCTCTGTACCTCTTCTTTAAAAAGAAAATGTTGTACTTTTTAGATATTTAAATGTGATAATGTGTAGGTATAGATGTTTAATTTCATAGCTGGATGAGAATTAACCTTGTTACAATTCAACACCAAGTGAGGACGGATACGGGTTCTTTGCCAATATCACCAGGCTATTTGAAGACATGTGCAAATGCTGTCTTCATAACTTCAATATATGATGTTTAATGTTGATAACTGTGTTGGGGGGCAGTGTCTTTAGCCCCCTCCTCCTTAAAGAAGGCTACTCATATGTTATGTCCCATTGAGGATCAGAGAGGGGGGAGTGAGAGGAGTGAGGGACTGGGAGTGTTGTGTGAAAAGAGTGCAGGCCAACCAGCGAGACAAAAGAGGCTGCGGCTGCATTGAATGTGCCGGTGGTGTGTCCGTCTCCGAAGCCACAAGCAAATCACATTTCCCCCCCTCCCCTTCTGGCCTGTACGGAAGGCGAAGATACACCGGAGAGGGAAATTGCGATATTGTAATTCTGCTGGAAAAGCGCGAAGTTGAGGACTTTGGAAGAAAGAAAAGAGCTTGTTTTTGGACCGGGTGTTCCTGCTCTCCTCTGCCCGTCCTCACTACACGGTGCGCGGTTGGAGATATAACCCAGAACAAAGGAGTCTTGAAAGCGAGGAATGAGCAAGCCGAGACTAGCTTTGCCATTACCTTTGAAACCGGGCCAAATGCCTCTCTGAGACCAACAATAGTACATCGGCTGCTCGTATTTCTCGACGAAGCTTTCCGCCTGAAAAGCGAGAAAGAAGACGGACAAAAAAACCGCACACGGAGACACAAGTCGGCGGCTACAATGTTTCCCCAGAACCGACCACCGGTGAGTAAAGCTACGCTACTATGTAACACACGTTTTAGGAGGTTATTGTCTTATTTTATGAACCCTTTATCAAATATAACGTGCGTATATGATTTTAAAAGCTTCAGTTAGAAAGTGCAAACCGAAAATGTTTGTCTTTGTCATCCTTACTCTGCATTTCCGGGGACTCCTTTGTGGGGGAATTATGATGCTCTATAGGCTGTTATACAACATATTATCTCCTTTGTCTATATTTTAACGCCCCGTGTAATCTGTGTTTTATGAAGGTCAGGCAGATTGCTGTCAGTAGTCCAACGTCCAACTTTTGCTGAGTGTCTTTTGTGTGTGAATCTCATGTCCTTGGTAGCTAACACCACCACCTCCAGTAGAGAAACATGGAGCCTCCTTATATTCCCCATAGTGTGGTGGAGTTGACCCAGATGATGAAGTGTGTGTTTGTTTGTCCCTTCCTCACGAGATATGTGTGTGTGTGTGTGTTTGGGGGGGGAGAGTGAGTCAGCTTGGCTTGTTGACACCTTCACTCAATGGTCTGCCCTTTTCAAGTGCCACTCATTGTTTTCATTTTTTTCTTTTCACTCATATCAAGGGTGAGTCATGCCCTCTGATTTACTGATTTTATGCACTGAAAACTAGAAGCTTCCCCTTAGAAAGATATCCAAAAGTCCTCTATAATGGCTAGTAACGTGGCTGTAAAAATGATAAAGAAATTGGCATGTTATCTGTATTTTGAGATGAGGTTATAGCGAAATTCTTGCTGCGTGGCTTCAATTTGTTTTAGTCGAGTTAGGTGGAGAGCTTTTGAGCAGGCTGAAATACATAAACACTGGTCCTCCAGCTGTGTGAAGTATCAATTAAGACCTGCTCATTTGCCTAACCCTCATCTACATCCCTCAGCCATGCCACCCTGCACCCCACCCCTGACAGTGTTTTGACATTCATGTCCCATGCATTGAAACCAGATTAAGCACACTGATGTATAACTTCTTGTGAATGTGTGTTTATGCCACTTTAATTAAGGCATCTCGCATATTAATTAGTGCAAGGGAAAACCCACAACAACACATTGTTTTTCAGCTTTTTTTTTACGTGTTTGCACGTGGCTTAAATTGCATCAAGCATTGTAACTTTTTAATTATAACTTCCTTTTTAACAATAAAGGGATCTTGTGAGTTCCAGCACATACGATAAAACACACACTCCAGCAGCTGTGTATGTATATGGCTGACGGCAGGAAGGCAGGGCAGGAGGTAGACTGTGGGTCTGTGGTTAGCACTGTAAACCCAATCCCTCTCATCCAACCTCTCCTCACTGTGTTCCTGTGAGAGCTCCAAACCACATCTTAATGTATGGGCAGGCGTCTCAGGGTGAGAGGAGCAGACTGCGGCGGGTCTGGGTTCAATGTTTAGGCCGGCGGTGCTGCTTCATTTCAGCCCTCTGCAGGTCTCAGCAGCTCTGCTTCATTTCAGCCCTCTGCAGGTCTCAGCAGCTCCACGTGAGAGCCTGTCCTCCTCAGAAAGTCTCCAACCATCAGCAGCTCTTGTTTGCACCTCGGAGTGAAGGGCCACTCAACCCGGCATACTGTTTAATCTCAGAAATGCTAGACTGGCAGTGACCTGTCATCACTGCATACCGGTCTGCTGTGAAGGGAGTGACCCATATATTGGTATACGATGACCCATATTTACAAATGCATTTTAATCAAATGGTTATTGAAAATTGTGCTCCATTAATTGCACACTTAAAATGCATTTTCAGATACTGAACAAGACACACTGTGGATGTTCTGCCATAAGTTAACATCCAGGTTATAGCTTGCTAGTGTCCTAAGTAAATGCAGAACATGCCTTATCTTAAAGGGGCCCTATGATGTTCATGTTTGTATTTTGTGTCTCTACTGTGACTTGTTTACATGCTTTAATGTTCAAAAAGCTCTTTATTATTCTCATACTGTGCTGCAGCACCTCTTTTCACCCTCTGTCTGACACCAGAGCCCAGTCTGCTCTGATTGGTTAGCTGGCAGGCTCTTTTGTAATTGGTTAACCACCCAGAGATGTCCCGCCCCTTAGCCTATCACGGTCAATGTGTAGAAGCAAGCATGTTACACCGGGACGTCACTATGTTACAGAAGTAAACAAAGGAGTCCAATGGCGGCGTTTCAGGCAGGGGGGGTGGAGTGTGGGAGAGAGAAACTCTGAACTTTGGGATTTTAGCCGTTGCAGACCATTTTAAATGCACACAAACCTACAGTGTATAACTCACTACAGGAAAGGGATAACCCAAAAAGCATAATAGGGCCTCTTTTAACTTCCTCTCATCAGAGACTAAATTCAAATGACTTGAAATATGTGATGGCACTGTGGTGTCAACCAGCTCATAAACACGGCAGAAACATGCATAGAAACATCTTGAAATTGCTTCTATGTGCCAAGATCACTTTTGATATTTTGCCAAATAAAGTATACTCTCTGAAATGTGTATCGGATATGGCAGGCATGGCTGGCTGTCTTAAATAGTTACGGTCCTTTCAGATCTGCCACAGTGACACATACGGGGCTGTGCTGTAAAAACAGAAGTGGACAAGAATGCAAAACATCAGATAAGACTAGGACATTTCAGGGCCTGTTATGATACTCAGCATGTTAGCAAAAACGCATTTGACTCACTTTAAATAAAGCAACGAATGTATTACTTGCATTAACTGGGACAAAATGGTGGCATTAGCAGCACATTTGTTATAACTCACCAAAATGTGGCCGTTTTTTTGTTTGCTTATGGGGGAAAAGTAGTTCTAATGATCTAACTGCTGCCAAAGTAGACTTCATCTCTGGCACATAATATATTTATAAGTGAGTTATTAACAGCATCCAGACCTCTCAAATGTCACATTTATGATTGGTCATATTATTACAAGAAGCCCTCTGCCAACCCTTTTATCCCGAACAATGCCCTAGGCTGGGGGAGGGGTTTGTTAAGAGGCTACTATTGTGGGTGAACCGTGGTTACATTTTTGGTAGATTAGCCCATCGATCATACATAATTTATAAAGTTTCATAATCTATTAGGGCAATGATCGGACACGTTTCTAATGTTTGTCATATTATCTTACCCACTAATTTCGATGCTACCAAATATTTCCATTGTAAACATTCATTAGTGGGTTGAGTTACTGTATGTGCTGTACTCACTGTACTTCGCTATCTTTTCTTCCAAATAAATTAGATTAAACCAACTGGATTTGTTTATGACAGATTCTCTGACTGTTTTTGTCCCAAAGGACTTTCTTGGAAAACAGTTTTTATATGTCAGGGTTGTTGCTTGTTTTTATCAAAAAGTACACGTTGACACATTTGACATTTTCTAGATTTATATAAATGTGTTTGTCGCCTAGGCTGTCAAATGTTTCCAAAACCACACCTAGCATCAATCCATACATCATATTGAATGTCGTGGTGTTGCTATATTAAGCATGCATCTTACTTTAATATATACTTCGCGATTAATCGTTTTTTGTTTATAAAACTCATTAAATTGTGAAAAATGTCAGCCCAAGTTTTCAAGCTAATGTCAATAAATGTTTTGTTTTGTGAGTCCAAAACCCAAAGAGATTCAATTGACATGCTCTGTATGTTAATATGATAACACAGAGAGAAAAGCAGGAAATTCCCGTATTTGATAGATTGAAAACAGCATTATCTGACATTTTTGCAAAACTACCAATTCTTAACAAATTCTTAACAAAATTATTTAAATATTTGCCGATTATTCCTCTGTTTAATGACTAATCATGTCATTGTACTCCTCATTGATTATGCCATATCTAAAACAGAAGTGCACCCAAAAGAAAGTCGTGGCTTCTGCCAGTGCCTCAAATCTGTCATTAATCATATGGAGTCTTTAAAAAAAAAAAAAAACACATTTCGGTGACAGCAAACCTAGTTTAAGTAGTTCATTTTTCTTACAGATGAAGCTGCAAGACGTGCTGAAGTATAATAATAAAATATTGTTAAATGACCTGGAAAAGCAGCAGTAAAGAGAACGGTTTTTAACCTGGATTCAAAAATAACCCAGGGTTGGTGCAGACCTCAGATGTTCAGGAAGTTTGTTCCACATTTGTTTTCTTCTACTGGTCTGAATCTTCATATGTTTCTATTAGGGCTGCACGATATATCGTGTCGTGACGATAATCGCGTTATGCGCATGGGCGATATTGACATCGCAGGACGACGCAGAATTTTTAAATGTTTTAATTCAATTTTAATTTTTAATTTGCAAATTTAAGTAGGCAAATTAACTCAAACACGTCATGTTACAATTATTTTGCTGCTTGCTACAAAAGGAAAACTTGTGCGGCTCTCATGTCAGGTGCACAGCAAACCACGTCATGTTGCAATCATTCTTGATCAGATCACAGCAGGATAACCGAGCTAGCTCAGCTTGTTGCTCTGATAACTTAAGATCCAGAAGTCCGTGACTAAAATCCTTCATCCGCTTAAATATTGTTAAAAAAATACCAATTGTATAGCATTAAAGTTCAAGAAAGGATGCTTTGCGGACAAAAAAAACTGTCTTTTCTTCAATTCCTGTATTTTTTCATATCGCAATATATATCGCAGGGGAAGAAAATATCGCAATGTCAATTTTTTCCAATATCATGCAGCCCTAGTTTCTATTATTATTATCACAATCCCTTAAAGGAGGTAGTCTTTCTATGAATGTCCAGTCAGTAAATATAGGTAAGGTAGGAGAGTGCAGAGAGTACATTGGAGCTGAGGCCCTTTCCTTGTCCTCAGAGCTAGCACAAAGCAAGCCTCCCCTCCTATCATGCTTTTAGCTCTTTATCACCATCACTGTTGTCCAGTGGTGAGAGTGTGGCTATCGATCAGGAGCTCGCCTGCTCAGCTCAGCCACCGATTAGATGGAAAGAGAGGGAGCCAGAGAGGGGGAGAAAAGGAAGAAAACGAAGGAAAAGAGGCTGACGGGATCTCGGGTTTACACAAGCTGTTGTGGAGGTGCGTCTCTGTGGAAGGAACAAACGAGCTGAGGGGGTTACCTAATAAAAGAAGGCACCTCCAGCAATTAAGCCAGCTGACAGGCAAACTGTGGCGCGCCGCTAATGTGGGCTGACAGCAGGGAAATTTGAATAACGAGGCTTGCGGGAGGAAGGAGAGAGGAATGAGGATGCGGAGGGGGGAGAAAACCGAGAGAGAAAGATGTGTGGCGCTAATGAAACAGGTGCCTGGCAGCCCCACTAAGTGCAGGAATCATTGAGAGATTACTAGTGCGTTTCTCCAAGCAGCCACGCAGATAGCCACTTGATGAAAGCTGGGTGTGGGGTGGGGGGGTGGGGGGGGCAATAAACCTGTGTCTTCACTTCCCTGCGTTAACAATGCAAATCAGCTGAAAGATGACAGTCGTGTTTGAATAATTTTTTAGTATAAGAGGCTTTCGCATCAGACGCTTTGGAGGAAGGACAGTGTATTGACATGTTTCGTGGCCCCGAGAGACGGCGATGTGTGTTTTTAAGGCGTGTGTGTAGGAGGAGACGCAGGGATACACACATTCAGGAATACTATTCTGGGTTAGACCCACTGTCACTGCGTCCTTGGTGGTAGTGAGATGAGAGAGGGAAAGAGAGGGAGCATGGTGGGTGTTTACTCTGATGATCGACTGTGTGGGTAAGCAGTGTAATTAGTGGCCTGACTAATGGGCCAGGCTATATGAAGGGAGGCAGCAGCACAGCATCTTCCCAGCTAAAAGAGACAGACAGAGCTCCGATTAAACAAATAAGAAACTGTAATCCAAACATTTGGCAGGAGACTTTTCTCAGCTATGGCTCTAGAGATGACAAACGAGTCGGTCCGGCTCCAGACGGAAATATCTCATCAGATATTGGATTAATTAATATATTATGCATTCAAACTAGTTTTGTTTTTCTGTGCACAGAGATTATGATGACATTGGTGATCCACGGTTTTCCAGGAGTTAATTAACCAGCAGGTTAATGTTAATGATACTTTTATTGTCAGATCATGTCTGAGAAGAAAGACATGTCTGGTTGTGTGAAGAGATAATGTTGTTGGTCAGCCATATTATTTACTCCATTAATTAGTTATTTAGTTGTGATCTCGGGTGATGAATCCGACCCACTTTCTTTTGTATTTATATCTTAAGGCTCTTTGCTGGATTGCTATACATTTCTTCAGTCATTCGTGTTCCCTCAAAACTATTTCAAATCATTTGTCCTATGTTCATTTTGCTTCTGCCATTATTAGGTCAATGTTGCCTTATCAGTATATTTTAGGTTTAAAACCAAAAACTAGTAGGAGTTAGACAGACATTCCCTTCAGCCTCAGCTGTACTTGATTTTAATTGGCAATGCTTAGCATGCTAACACACTAAATCAAGATGATATGAAATGTTTACATTATACCTGCTTAGCAATGTATCCTGTTAGCATGTGGACATTAGCATTTATCTTAAAGTGGACCTATCATGCTATATTTGAATAATATAGTGTAGGACCATACCTATATAAGGCATATTTATACTTTTTTTTTTGCAAAATACCAAACTGATCATGCATTTTAGCCATGCCTCATTTTGCTCAATTTGACATTTTTTAGCTCTGTGTTTGTAAGGGCAGATTCAGTGAGAACAGCACCATCTACAGGCCTGGCATATGTACTACAGCGTCTCCAGCGCTTTCGAACGGCAATGTCCGTGGCTGTCTCCTCCTGATTGGTGGAGTTGGCCAATAGCCGTAGCGCCACTTTCCTGACGTCAGGACAGTGTTCAAATCTGGATCAGTTTTTATCAGATCCGTTGCAGCCCCTTTTTTAGAGATTTGGGTATGGAGGAAAATAGAGAGGGTTGTGTTTTCTGACACTTGGTGAGTTCCCTGGAACACCGGGGACACATATTCATGTATAAAAGACGTACAAAAGTGCATTTTGCAAGATAGGTCCCCTTTAAAGCATCATGTGTCAAAGAACAGTAAGAGAGAGCTGTTATGTCTCCTCTTCGTCTTGTTTTGTGGGAACATGCCAAATAAAATGTTTTTTTTTTTTTAGCTAGCTGTGGGATTTCTGTATAAGCTACATTCTCTGATTAGCACAATCAGTGTTCAGGATTTGAATGAACACAATATGACAGAAAAAAACAAGACTGTGGCTAAAACTCATAACAAACTGGAGACAAGTCTATAAAGAACTTGGACGCATCTTATCGTTTCTCCCTGACGCTACATGTGAAAAACGTGGGGAAAATTGCCAAAGAAGTCAAGGAGAATGTGAGAGGTCATCCAAGAGAAATCCATTCCTCTTCTTATTCCCTGCAGACGTATGACGAAGACAGAGAAGTGTTCTTTTTAAGTGAACCTAATATCCTTACGGTCACACCACCACATAATGGCATTGATGGCCCCATTTCAGCTCCATTAGCAGATTATATATCACTCTGGGTCAGTGTGGCTAGTGAGGACGGAGACACGTCTTCCCATTTCTTATCTGACGTAGGAGCTGCAGTCATGTGCGAATACAATAAAATACATGTGTGCTTGTAAATACTTGTGGAGAACTGCATCGTGCAAGAAATCCACTTAGTGTTTGTAGTGGGCATGTGTGGGCGTGTAGTCTCGTCTGTGTCTGTGTGCACATGTTTTGTCGAGGGTGGGGGGTTAGAGCAAGGATGTGAGGTCATAGTGGTTTGATACTTGCGGTGTAATTAGTGGTAACTCAAATGAAAACCGGAATGATTTCATCCAGGGAATGCAACACTGTTGACGTCCACTTCGCGTCAGAATTTATCGAGGGGTGCAGTTTTTCTGTAAAATGTTTGCGGCCATCAAAACTCTCTGTACGATTGCTGTCATGGGATTTGTTGCATGTCACCCTGAATGTGCAGAACATATAACCCGATCTTTTATGTTGCCAGCGCGGTGCTGTGACTGGAGCTTCTCACCCAGTTAGCATGTTTAAACCATCCTTATTGGATTGTTCCCTATCCTATCCCACTGAAGAGATGTGATGGAAATGACTCTCACAGATGACTCATTCACACTCATCCCCTCATCATCAGGTCCTCATTTAATCATTGCAATTGACTTGGGCCTTCCAGGGCTAAGAGAGAGATTAGTGTGAACGTGTGAGTGCGTGCCCATACATCAGATGTGACCGGGTCGTATTTTTCCACATTCAGCTTGTGCAATAGGTGGCTTTTGACCCCCTAACGTTAGCCTAAAGCTAACTTTCTGACACAGAACAGAGCCTGTAAATGCCTCCTCACCAGTTTATCCAAACAGATGAGTAATCAGATGATCTGAAAAGCTCTCCTGCCCTCATGCAATCCTCCGGTATTACAGAACCTGACTTTGGGATTGTCCGTGCCACAGGAAGATCCAGTCTGTAATTGTGTAACAGCGATTTCAGTCTATGTAAGCTTTGTTCAAGGGCAGACGGCGTGTCTCTTGTTTGCTTTCGAGCCAGGACTCGGCCAAGAGGGAGGGAATAACCGAGTGTAGGATTATCAGGTGAGGCTCCCTCCAGCCTAGATCCATTCCCAGAGGTCAGCAGGTCAGAGCCACGACCTGACCTCTCACATTAATGCATGCTCCGCTGTTTGCTTGATCTGGAGTCTGGACAGACTAAATAAATGCTTCAAAAGAATCGTGACTAAAGAGGTTATGTATGCTTGGTTTCCGAAACAGCATCTGTCTTGTCCGTCCAGTCTAGTCTGGCATGAATCATCATAACAACAAACCTACCAAGTTGTCTGGAGTGAGGGTGAGCCAGAAGTGGTATCCTAACGGTGGTTTACAAAAAAACACGATTTTACCCTTTTTAAAGATGAAAAAAGTGGAACCAACATCTGTCTCCTTTCACCTGTCCTTGTTGACGTTCAAGGAAAAAAACATGAAAAATGAACACGGGAGTGATAAAACGGAGAGAGAAGAATAGTCGCCTCTTTTTTCTGCTTCCATCCTCTTATAAAATGGCCTCGGTGCTCTTTTTCCCCCCCCTGTGAAGAGTAATTGCTCAGTGCGTGTGTGAAAGAGGAGGGGAGACTGTATGTGTGTGTAATCATTGGTTTTTGTGTGAGGAAAGCAGTGTGTGTGAGCAAGGCGGAAAAATGTGTGTGTATAACGGTGGGTTCCTGTGTGTGTGTGTGTGTGTGTGTGTATAACGGTGGGTTTGTGTGTATAACGGTGGGTTCCTGTGTGTGTGTGTGTGTGTGTGTGCGCGCGTGTGTGTGTGTGTGTGTGTGTGGCTGTCTGTGCTCCAGGAGGGGATCTGGCGGACAGATTGAGAGCAGCTTGTTAGAAAGAGGAACAATGAGGCCACAGCCCATCTTCTGTTTTCTCTTATTTCCATCTCCTTTTCAAAACACATTCTCTGTTTCTCCTGCTCACCTCTTGTAATGTTGACTTTCTCACTGGCTGATCTCCCCCATATTATCTTTTCAATAATCTTATCTGTTTTCCTTCAAACTCCTCAATCAATTCAACTCTGTCTTTGTCTCACTCTCCTCCTCCTTCCTCAGTATTTTCTCTCCTCTCTTCTGATAATGTCTCGTCTGCCAAAAACACCTTCCTCTGTCTCTTTCTCCTCTCCGGTCGATCTCACCTTGTCTTCACGACGCACACGGGGACATGCATGTTTCCTAGCACATGCATGTAGGTGCTGCGTACTAAGCAAACTCTGCTCTTGTTATGTTAACATGCAGACGCCTCTTTCATACACACACTCCCCGGGCACACTCTTTGGCATTTGATATGAGTGATGTTGTGATCAAATGGTTAATTAAACACCATTAATGTGTGACAGACATCACTGATGTGTAGGACATCAAGATGTGAGATGTGCGTGTTTGAAAAAACTCTCATTAATAATGATGGCTGTCATTCTGCCCACTTTTAATTCTTACTGTCATTGAGCCATGTAGGGTCTGTTGTTCAGATGGAAAAGTGGATTATATTTCAAGCAAATCTCCTTTTGTGAAGGTTTACTGTAAAGTAAATAGCATAAAGTGAAAGCAACACAATCAGCAAAGCAAAAAATCCCTGAACTATGTGCGAAAGGAAATAAATACTTTTTAAAAAGGAACTGAAAATTGTTATATGTCACTCGCCTTTTTCACTGTCGGGTGTGTTTGGCCTTAGTTTTCATAATGGTTCTGTTAGGCAAATGTTGTAATGAACATACCTGCAAGGAGAGACGACTAAAGAAATGATAAGCGCTATATTGCATGACTCATTTATTCCAAGTTACACATGAAAGTTGCCCACGTTATAACAAACCCCAGTGGGTCAGACGGTGTCAAATGAAGCTACACAACCACTGGTTCAGGATGCACATTAGAGGGAAATGATTTGCCCTCTTCCACTGCCCTCCCAGGGAAAATGGTACTACAGGTGGTGGTGGTGGTGATGGTGGTGATGGTGGTGGTACCCTCCTCCAAAAGCTCTTGTATAACCTTTTCGACAAATGTTACAAATCTGTGAAAACCCAGCTTGATCCGCATTACAAAAAGCCTCAGAAATTCCACATTGCTGGCTTTTTCTTAGATTTTGTTTTGCGATTTTGAAGACCTAGAAATCCTACTTGGCAATGAATCTAAACGTGTCCTCCTACAATCCTCCCTCCTTCCTTAGACCATCCCCACCAAAGGCTGGAAAAAGAGCATTTTGTGTTTGAGTTAATGACGACTCGGCCCTCTAATAAACTAACAGACGTATTCAAAGTCTGTTCTTCCCTGAAAATGACCGTACGCGTCTATCACTTAACCTCCTCGCTGTACTTGACCACAGTGGAGCCTGTGAACCGGCTGTCCCTGGCCTCTGTACTCTGTTATTTTGACAGAGAGCCAAAAAGACTGACAGACGGACAGACCCCCCCCTCGTAGTCCTAGCTCTCAGCCCTCTTTTGTCCGCCTGTCCTGCAGCATTACCCCTATGGTTGTAGTCTCCTAATTGCTCTGAACCCTGCAGAGATGGGAGACTAAGCACAGGGTTGGGAGGGGTCTTCAGCTATGATGGGCTCTCCACTTTTCTCCCACCCATTTATTTCTTTCTTTATGTCTTTCTTCTACTCAGACTTGCAATTTAACAAAGAGTGCTCATTTTGTTAAAAAGCTGTCCTAGTCTTGGTGACCCGTTCACATCTGGCTCCGCTGCGATGACTGCGTCTGTACTAGAAAGTCCCTCACAAGAGTTAGACACAAACACGCTGGAAGAAAAGCACAAACGTGGTGCTTTTGCTTCCAATGATTGTTTGTGGTGTTCTTTGTAAAAAGCAGCTGAAGTTCGAACAAAATAAGAGACTGTTTAGAAAGGAGATGACGCACTAAGAATCATTCTTTTGTATCTGTACCACGTGGGTTTTTGCCACTGTCATGCCTCTTTAAGTCAGGTAAACGAGCACACAGATTATGACTGCTTTTCTCTACACCGTCACCAAAGCGATTATTGGACACATTTTTTTTTACACACCATTTATTTTCCGAGCAATCTGCACGTCTGAAAAATGCCATTTTATTGTCAATTTACCAACCTGTTGGATTTGTCTCGGCAACCCGCTCTTGCGCGCTCTGGCAACAAAGAGCGGTAAACATTAGTCGAGCTGTGTCAATTGTTTTTGCTAATATCTACTAACTTTCTGTAACGTCCTCACAGACAAATGTATGTCATTTTATGTTTGTCAGCTTTTTTAAGTAGCTAATGTTAGCTAAATATGTAAAAACATTGGACAATGCCCACTTAAGATATTCAGATGTATACCGTTGAACTTGTTATATGTCCTCTTAACTTATAGAGCATCTTAGTCATATTACAGAAATTATTCACCCATTGAAATCTGATGTGAAAAGTGTCATAACTATTCTGTACTTTTTAAACATGTTATTAAACCCCTTAAGTTGGCTATGCTTTTCCAATCTCAGGCACCTCTCCAGCCACCCCCGGGGTCCTCGGCCTCAGTGGTGGCCGCCGCAGCAGCAGCAGCGGCAGCAGCGTCGGGGCAGCCCCAGGCACTGAAGCTCACCTACCCAGAGACCCTGGACCGCATCAAGGAGGAGTTCCAGTTCCTCCAGACCCAGTACCACAGGTGGGTGTCCAAGAGTTTCTTTATTAAAAAAAAAAGAAAAAAAAAGCCAAATAGTAAAGAAATGTACATAATTATAAAACATCAAAAAACACGGAAATGTTCACACAATCACAAAATATGTCAAGCGTTTTCATTGGCTCCCCTCAAATCATCACAACATCATCATATCTCAGGAGCAAAAACACATTGGCTCATATGAGCTAATCGGCAACTACAATTTTGTTCAAAAGCCTCATTGGAGGAAGCTTACTGTTTCTTTCACAGTGTTTCTGAAATGCATCAGGATTATATCCACTTACAAAAGGTCTTCCACTACTTTTTCGGCTAATTAAACGTGATCTTTATTATAGAAAGCCACTGGATCATGAACAACATTACAGGCTTTTTCTTTATACTCGTCATATACAATCTGAACTGTCATTTATCAGATCTAGAAATCCTAATTGGCAAGGAATCTACATATGTACTCCCAACAATATTCCCACTTTCTTGTGAATGCCGTATTACAGGCTGGGAAAAGAGCATACCTTGTTTGAGTTAATGACAACTCAGTCTTATAAAACTAACATAGAAACCATAAAAAGTAGTCTGTGTCTATCAGCAGTGTTTTTAAAGATTCAAGTAGCTGCAGGTACAGGTGAGATTATAAAATACGATCCCGGATTAGTTTGAAGGATGTCAGACGCCAAAATACATCGGTTTATAATACTGTGAAGCAAGATTTTACCACTCTGTTTTTTGTTTTTATATACATTTTATATGGTTATTAATATGGTTATATGGCATGCACAACAAAATGGGACACAGTTTAACATAGAAATCATTGAACAACTAAGTAACAATCCACAAATCAGAGAAAAAAAAACCACATTTATACATCAATTTAAAGGATAAAGTTGCCTGATAACGAATGCTTCATTAACACTCATATGCACATAAACTGGATCTAACTGGATGTTTTACCACCCTGATGTTATCACAGAAATAACATCAGAGTTGGTCATTTCTCTGTCTGGTAGACTGATATGTAAAAGGTAGATTTACCATTTTCCCACCACAGTCATTTACCAGGAATGTGCACATGTATTTGCTCAGTGTGTTGCCAGATGACTTTACACCAAGTTTTGGCAAAAGTCGAGCCGGGGCAGATTCAACTTTTCCGCCAGCTACTCTTTTGCATTACTGTCTGGTGTGTTGGATGTGCAGGAATGTTCCCTGAATGCCTTTGAATGTGGGATTTGGACTGGCTGTGGAGTCCAACCCTCCCTCCCTCCTCCCCCATCTCTCTCTTCTCCTCTCAACCTGCTTTGATTTAGCCGGCCAGAATCCTCCCTCCCTTCCTGTCTGTCCCACTTCAAACTTCTTTTGTACAGCGCCCCTGGCCAGAGGTGTGTGTGTGTGTGTGTGTGTGTGTGTGTGTGTGTGTGTGTGTGTGTGTGTGTGGGTTGTGTGTGTGGTGTGTGTGTGTGTGTGTGGTGTGTGTGTGTGTGTGTGTGTGTGTGTGTGGTGTGTGTGTGTTGTGTGTGTGTGTGTGTGTGTGTTGTTTGTGTGTGTGGTGTGTGTGTGTGTGTGTGTGGTGTGTGTGTGTGTGTGTGTGTGTGTGTGTGTGTGTGTGTGTGTGTTGGTGTGTGTGGGGTGTGATGGTGTGTCGTGTGGTGTGCTGTGTGTGTGTGTGTGTGTGTGTTGTGTGTGTGTTGGATGTGGTGTGTGTGGTGGTGGTGTGTGTGTGTGTGTGTGGTGTGTGTGCTGTGTGTGTGTGTGTGTGTGTGTGTGTGTGGTGTGTGTGTGTGTGTGGTGTGTGTGTGTGTGTCTGTGTGTGTGTGTGTGGATGTGTGTGTGGTGTGTGTGTGTGTGTGTGTGTGTGTGTGTGTGTGTGTGTGTGGTGTGTGAGTGTCCCCTTCGTCTTTCCTTCTCATGTTTTCTCACTTGTGTATTTGTCCTGTTCATAATTACAGTATGATCAGTTAAAGATAATGGGACGTTGGCAAGATGTTTGGCCAATTTGCCTAACCTTTTTGTGTCATCATCTCTGAATCAGAGGACAAGGTTCAAGGCTTTTATTGGTCATACGTACATAGCTACAGTGTAGTTATGACGAGGAAAATCTTAGGTCACAGGCTCCTCCAACAGTGCAACACAATAAAATAGTGCAAGTAAATACAAAAAGAAAAATAGTGCAATAAGAGTCTATATACAAGTGATTGGAATATGATTATATTAGATCAATAATTTCTAAGTTGCAGCCAGATTAATGTTATGGATGTTGTTATCACCCTTCAACCATTTTGGGTTGAAGGGTCATAACTGTGAGCCCCTTTTTAAGCCGCACCAACCTGGACAAATGTAGCCGTTCAGTGAACATGAGTCACCTGGATCTGTTGGTGGAGACGGTGTGATCGGCTCTACTGGCAGCCGTTCAATGTTACACCTCGAGTTACAAAACACCTGGAGCGTCGCCCTCTTGCCAAACTCTGGTACTGAGAACTAGCGAGCAGCATAAACAATAAATGAGGGATGAGGTTAAGGACACGGTCGGGAACATGAGCGGCTGCGTCTTCCAGTTTCGATACCACAGCGTCCTGGTTCAGGTTTCAAGGCTTTGATCAACCTCTCCCACAGGCTGTTCCGAGCACGAAACTTTTACAGATAAATAATTACACTCTAACCACAGCTCATGACAAAAGCAACAGTTATGGAACAGATTGTGCTTTCAAGAATCTGTCAGATGAGTGTTTATAATCTGCCAGGTAGTCATGAGTGTGTTAATTAACGACTGGTTCGGCTGGCTGGTGATGTTCGTAGAAACGGAAGCACACGGGTTGTGTTTTAAAGACACAGCTACAATGATAATGTGTGATAATAACTCATTTTGAACATCTATCATTGATTGAGATCGCTAAAAATAGTCATGATATTATAATTGAACTATAACATTTTTTTGTCCAACGGCTAAATGGCTTGTGAATGATCAGACTTGTATCACTTAATAAATTAGCATTGTTTTTTTGGCTTCTGGGTGCTAAAATGTACAAGCCACTTGAATATTTGACCAGTATTTGGCGGCTGAGTGGTGCTACTTTTGTGGCCTGCACGTCATATTATCACAAAACTTTGCTGTCCATTAGATTATTCCTAGTATATCAAGTCAAGTACAATGTGTTTATATCTACAGAAGCCAATAATAGCTTTGATCCCTAAAAAAAGGAAAACTCAAATAAGTAATTTATTCCTGTAGGGATTGTTTCACACATTTTGAATAGTTTGTATAATGTAAAGCACAGCAGGGGAATTGCATCGGACATCAATTGTATTATTATATGACTGCGTATATTCCCAATGCGTTGAGTTACCAGTTACTAGGTACGCTTTAAGTAATTCCCTTAATAAAACAATCCTGCAATAAAGCCTACCTTCATGAAGGTTAATATGTTCGTTACTTTGGGACCCATTTTGAAAGCTGCTTGATGTGGTGCTGTTAAAATGGCATTATTTTATTTGTGTGTTGAACTAAATATGACCTATTCATAATGTGGAATCTGAGTGTAAATGCTAATATTTGACAAATACTATGATTACTATATTGCCCGGTCTTGTGCTGATGCTATTTTAAATGCATTTCGACTCCTTGCAGCTGAACTATGGATGGTCATGATGATATTACTTTAGCTTTTACTGAGACTTTTTGATGTTTGTGTGCATGTCAATCACCAAGCAGCGCAGTAATGCATGTCAACTTCACTTGAGCCATATGCTACTCTCGGGTCATAAAACCACCATTATGTTGTAAAAGCAGGAGCTAGCAGCCTTTAACATGGCACACGGCACAGTGAACTGAACACCACTTGACCCTATCCAAAGTGGTGCAACTCCTACAAGCTTTTAGAAGCCAGTTTGCTTTCCAAATATAACCCATAAATAATCAGTTTTGAAGAGGTCCAGACAGATAGTGGTCAGTGGGATTAGCGCTGGCCGTGTTGAGTCCTCCAGCAGACGGGTCGGAGCACAGATCCACTTGATTCACAATTTGATTGCATGCTTCACCTTCATGTAATCGGACCCACTTGTACTCTCTCTCTCTCTCTGCAGGGAAAACGTGGCCCGAACGCCCACAGAGCCAGACACAAACACACACAAGTCATTCAGGCAGACTCCCAATCTGATGCATGTGCTTAACACACTCTTACACATGTACAGACCTCCCCAATTATCTCCACACACACAAATAGATGTTGTCTAGAAATAGCAGGGCTTAGTTGTGTGTTTTGTCTGCAGTGAAGGTGGCTGGATTCTGATAGATGTTGGATTAGACGGCAGGAAAGAGACGGAGGGAAGGGATTAGCGCTGATGAGCTGCAACTGTGTGTGTGAGCGTGGGCGGGGTGGGGAGGGATGGGTGGGTGGTGGCGTGCGTGTCTAAATGTGTGTTGGTTTTGGTGGCATCTGTGTGGTTGGTATGAAGGGATGAGAGATTACTAAGGAAGCTAAAGAAAGAGAAGGGTTGATTAATTAAAGGGTCATTGGTGGGTCAGCTGCTCTGCGTTGTGTGTGTGTGTGTGTGTGTCTGTGTCTGTGAACTATCTAACAGGCTGTAATCAGCAGACTGAGGGGAGATGGGAGGAGCTGCTGACACATAGCTCTCATTACTGTAATTCTCTTTCTATCTATAAACACACACGGGTTGTTTTTGTGTGTGTGTGTGGTCTGTAGAGGAAGATAGCCTCTCCACTTGCCGCTAACACGCTGCCACTCATCACTTACAAGCGCCTCCACTCATCTCTGCCCAAATACTACACATTCTGAGTGTGTGTGTGTGTGTGTCAGTCATATTTAAAATATTTGTCTGTCACCATTAGGGTTGCAACATTCCGGGAATTTTCAAAGATGGAAACTTTCCACGGGAATTTAAGGGAATAAACTGGGAATTTTCTAAATTGAAGGTTGGCTCTTCGTAGGGAACTTAAATATAGTTGGGGAAAGTATATTTTAGCATAATCTTGACTAAAACAAACAGATGCCATTCAAGTACACTTGGATATCCATGCCATTCCTCAATCACATGCACATAGCACACTGCTTACTGCATGGCTATTGAGACCACACCCCCTACAGGCACTGTGCATTCCTCAATCACATGCACACATGATTTCTAGAAGTCATATTTAACTCAACTTTCATGTTTTTGTTCTTCAATGAAACAAATTATTGTTCAATACAATTATTAAAACTTGTTCTGTTCTACTTACAAATAAATCTGTTAATGTCATGTTTTTTTAATTGTATCATTTTGCATGGAGGTTTTCTTATGACAAAACAAAATGTTTATATTTATGCTTGGATACGATACAATTGGATTACATTACCCTCAATTCCCAGTTAGTTCCCATCAATTCCCATGGAAAGTTTTCAATATGGAATATTTCCAAAATTCCCCAGCTTAATTTCCCATGGAAATGTACTGGAAATGTTCCGCCCCTTTGCAACACTAGTCACCATTTCAACTTCTACATTTTGCTGCAATAATGAGACCTCTGAAATTGGCAGGATGTATCTCTCCAGGTAAATCTCATTAACAAAAGTCCTGAAATCCTATGTCAGCAAATAAATGTTAATAGTTTGTCATTAATTGGTCAAATATTGGCCGGTTTAAAGTAATCCTTCATGCAAAAAATTCCTAAAATGCAGTTTTTAGCTCTCTCCTTTTTATCATTTTAAACTGATTTGTTTTTTTCTTTTGAACTGAGAAAACAAGACATTTAGAAAATCACGTTGGACTTGGCATGGACATTTTTGACTCATTTATGAAATGTAAACACCCAATAACGATTACTCAAGAAGATAATTGGCAGATTTATCTATAATAAACACGATTGTTAGTCACAGCCATAATTAAAACATGACTGTGAACATTAGCAAGCTGTGAAGAGCATTTCTGAACGTTTTCTATCAGCTTTACAATTATTCAATTATCTTTTTAGACAAGGCGTTAACTCTTTCAACATCAACAATCCTAATGAGAAGACCTGTTAACTAGAGCTTAGCTATGTCTGAATGTACCATTTCATTTCATTTCATTTCAAACCTTTATTTATCCAGGTGTATCCCATTGAGATCATTGATCTCTTTTTCATGGGAGACCTGCACCAAACAAAGATCTGGAGAAGTCAAATTGATCTGAATTAAATACATCTTCAGATTATATGTTTCCAGAAAGAGTGTGTGTACATATAATTAAATCAAACGGGTATGTGCTGTGTTTAACTGCCTGTCTGTCAGTCAATCACCAAACTATGAAATGATATTTGCTTTAGGGAGCGCTGAGGGTTCGTCGTTTGTGTTAGTGTTGCATTTTATTTGTGGGTTGGTTTGTGTGCTAAAACCTCTCCCCATTTGAATTCAGTGTTTGTGTGTGTCAAACATTTATCAAAGAGCAGCCTTTACAGTGAGTCTGGCAGCAGAGAGGGGTTCGGTTGGTCTGCTATTGTGCCACCAGATCCCAGCTTTGTTTTGTGTGTCTGTAGGTGTGTGTGTGTGTGTGGAGGTGTGTATTTGCTCTAGTACACACCCTTGAGAGACGATGAAAGAGCACACAGGCGAGTTGGGTGGGTCCCTGTTGTGTGTGTGTGTGTGTGTTTGCAGAGAGTAGAGACGGGGAGAGCAGCTGAAGGTTTTTCCAGTGGAGCAGAGGAGAGGCTGATCAATAGTTAATGTGATGTAAAGTGAACAGTCGCATACCTGGAGGCTGCCGGGCTAAATGCTCCTGACACTGTTAAGGCACCGGTGCAGCTGCTGTGTATGTGTACGTGTGTGTGCGTGTGTTCTTTACCAACTTATAGGTCTGTATTTAACGTTGGTTTGTCTCGGCTATGAAGCTTATTTGCCGCGATAAAGACATGGCTCCAAGTAGAGTTGCACAATTTAGAAAGAATAACGATTTGTAATTATTTGAACTAATATTGCAATTCTGTTATGATTTGCAACGATCGTATCTGAAACCCCAATCCCGATATTTTTAATGAACTTCGTTTGATTTGTCTTTTTTTACTTAAATCTGTAGAATACTGGAACTTCTCTGCAGCCACAGAATACTTAATATTATATTAAGTAATTATATTATATTATGTTTTATCAGCTGCAATCATTTCTGCAGGCCTCACACTCAAAACCAATTTCCTCTTGAATTCTATTTCTGTTAAAACAAAAGAAATCCTTAAGTAAAATAATCAACGAGGGAATAGAGAGAGTAAAAGCATTGCTAACAAACGCACACTCGAGAGGAAGGAGTTGACATTTCTACTTTACCCAGCAGCCGGTTTCAAACATGGGAGACCAGAAAAAGGCAGTCGGCACATTTCTAGTGCAGGAACTTAATTAGATGCTTCGCTGTCCATGGGCTCTCGTTAGTGTGTTTGTGTGTTTATCTATCTAGCAGGTTTGTGTGTGTGCTCTGCTCACGTGTGCATTTTGTTTCTGCGTGCCTACATGCTTGCAGTATTAACGTATTGGTTTAGTGTGCACACACACACATACACTCTCTTCCATGCTCCAAGTGGTGTGTGTGTTCAGTTGCAGTGCTGCACTGACAGAGCTGTCTGAAGGCTGGCAGGCTGCAGATTTGTAGCGCATTCGGCTGATCATCTTATCTCCTGTCACCGCCAGTGAAAGATTGGAGGAACCGAGCCCACCGTGGCACACACACACACACACGCACACGCACATGCACACACACGCACACACACAGAGAGAGAGACAGTCGTATCTTCTTTTTTCCGCTCACTCAATCTTGTTTTTCTCTGCGTTGCTGTCTTTCACCCCATCCTCCAAACCGTCCTTCCCTCCCTCTCTCAGTAAATGGTGCTGAGCCAAAGACTAATTATTACAGGCAATCATTTCGACATGAAATACCCACTTCCTGCTCGCCGCTCTCCTCCCCTTTCTCCCTAATTCCCCCCCCCCCCACCTCTTTTATGCTCCTACAGACACATAATGGCACACACACACACAGTAATTTCATTCCTTGAAGTCCATTTTGTGGGGAATGGTTATTTCTTTCTGAGTGCGACCTTGGGGTCTTTCCTATAAGCACAAGTAGTGCCTGCACACTCTTTGTGTGTGTTTGTTTGTGTGTGTATACATAGTGCTATTTTGCCTTGCCAAAAAAACAGAGGACTGATTTTATAAAGACATTGATTTTTACCCCGGTTTCTCTTTAGTGGTATTTAATGGCGTGGCTGGCGGCTGCTAATTTGCTAAACTAAATGTGAAGCACCGTTGTGGTTTTGTGAATGCTGTCAACATTCAGACCACAAACAGTTATTTCCAAAGACCTTAAACTCTAGAAAGGCTGTCACCTTTTTGTATAATGTAAGAAACCATGCATCCATGAACCATAGGTTGTTATTATTTCAGCTCTGCGCACAATCATAAGTCGACAAATGGATCAAATCAGTAGATAGATTAAGTTCCTTACGTATTTTTGTGCGGTTTTGAGGCTTTATTAAATGGATGAGAGTTAAGATAAATTAGTGGATGGAGATTGATATCAACTTTTGACTCAAACTTGTATCACAATTTTGATAACCAATTGTTGAAGTTGTTACAAAAACAACATTCGCTTGGGTCGACGACACCAAGGGTTGAGCTCATAGTGCTCGATTACAAACCCTTATAGTAATCAGCACCTTCTTGAGTTGGATGACCCTCTGCTTTCACCCCCATGCTGGGTACCCTGCAGTCCAGTTGGAATCCCTCCTTTTCAGACAGTGTGCAATCAAGTCCTATGAGCTCAACTCTTGTTCCAGACTCTCAAATGTGAGATTTAGAGGCTCTTCTCTACTTGAATCAGAAAGAATAAAAAATGCGCTAAAGAACATTTATACTTTTTTTTGGTAATCCAGTCAATCACAGCAACACACAGGAACACAGGCATTTCACACGTCATGTGTGTGTGTCACATGTTCCTGTGTCTAGCCCTTGCTCTGCTACACCAAGCTCATCCCAAGTGTATGTTGTGATGAACACACACACACTCACACACACACTCTCACACACTCGCATTAGTCCTGAGCCCAGCTGTGAGTGACTTCTGCCGAGAGGCAATTCCACTGTAATAAAATCTATAGGGTGGGTGGTGGTGGGGGGGGTTTTAATCCTCACTACCACACTCTCACACCACCTCTACCGCCCTCTCTCTCCCACTCCTCGCCGTGCTTCTCCCTCTCCTCCCTCGTCCCTCGTCCCTCTTCTCCTCAACTGACTGGCAATGATAAATGAGTCAATTATGTGTGTGTGTGTGTGTGTGCGCGGCGCTGCAGAGAGGGAGCGGATGAGGCCGTTATTACCTGTTGCGGCTGGGGGTAATGTTGCGGTATTAATCATATTCTAATTTTCTTCCGCCAAACGACCCCCCCCCACCACCACCACCTCCAATGTACCACCACACCATAGCTCCCCCCCCCCCCCCCCCCCCCCATCAATCTATCTGTCGCCCGCAAACAAGTCGGAGTAAACTGCAGAAGGCCCAAAATATACTACCTCTCTGGGGAGGGGGAGGTGGGGTGAGTGAGTTGCAGAGGTAACGAGGTTTTTGAGCTTGGGCCTGATGCACATTTGGAAATGGAAGTGTGTGTGTGTGTGTGTGTGTGTGTTTGCAAATCCTTCCACTGGCATTATCCAGTTTTAGAGGACACCAGGGACTGCTTTAGGTGCAAGGAAAGGCAAACATAGAGGACAGACAGACATATGGGACTCTAGGGAGAGGTGTTTGGCTGCCATCACTTCAGAGATGTGTGTGTGTGTGAGCTCCCACGCCAGGCCTCGCTGTAGCCTGACTTGCTCTCAGACTGAGCAACAGACACGGGTCATGTCCCGAACAGAGGAGCAGGGAAGTGATTGTTAAAACTGAAAAAAATATGTATTTCACATCCTGACCGAACTGGAACTTTTGACCCACTTAAAGCTGACCATTCGACTTTGGTGAAAGTTGGCAGAGTGCTGAGGAAGGTGAAGGAAGTGGGAGACTAACACAGAGAGAGAGAGAGAGAGACAGACTGGTAATTGGTGAAGTGACTAAATGAGGATGAGTGGAGGGCACATAGATTGAAAATTGTCCACAGAGAGGGAGGAGAGAGGGGGGGAGACACCTTGGATGTGCCTGCCTGCAGTCTTGGCTTGGTTTCAGGCTCCAAGCGTGACTTCGTCTATTTCTGCTCTGCTCAGAGGTGATAATGGGCTGTCAGCACCCCGTCACCCTGCTCCCTCCTCCCCCACAGAGTGTGAGAGGGAAGGAGAGAGCGGGAGGTGACACAGAGTGAAACTAAGAGGCGGGAGTAATTTGTTGTCATGTTGCTAATTGCAATGTGTATTATTTTACTCTGGATATGATACTAACAGAAAACTCATTGTCTTTTTTTTACTTCTGTTGCAGTTTGAAAATGGAATGTGAGAAACTGGCCACAGAGAAGACTGAGATCCAGAGGCACTACGTTATGGTGAGACACACACACACACACACACACACACACACACACACACACACACACACACACACACACACACACACACACACACACAGGCCACGTCTCTCCACAACGAGTGCTGTGCCAAGTCCTCTGAATCCCTTTCATCTGCTAACAGCTGCCAAACACCCACCAAAAACCACATGCAAGACCACACACACTACCACACACATGCACATATATTATAGCAGTGCAGAATAAACAGCACTTACATGGGCGTGCAATCCTTGTGCTAGTGTTTCAGAGATATGCTATACTTCAGGTCTGTGTGTGTCCACATCTGTCTACAGCTGTGTATAGATGAGAACTTTTGGTAACAGCCGTCATTATATACAGTCTAAGGTCCTAGCCACACGGAAACGCAAACGAACCGAATTCGATATCAAAAAAGTCTTCCATCCGCACGCAATCGGCACCCATCAACGTGTCCGTCCACACGAGACCGCTCGACCCGCTGGAGACGCTGTAGTACATATGCCGGGCCTGTAAGTGGCGCTGTACTCCCGCCACAAAATACACCAAAAGCAGCGAAGAAGACCTCCAGAGCATGCATGGTTGCCATGGTTGCCCTTCTGTTTATTCTCCGCGGTGGATTTAGCAGCAGAGGTGGGGAGAGGCAGGGCTCTGGCTCTTTTTCTCCCTCCCCGAGGCAAGCGTAAATCTGTAAGTCCACCCCAGAGCGTCCGCAGATCTACCCACCTTGGGACCCGTTATCGTTATCTGCGTTTCCCTGTCCGCCTCGTGTGGCCGAACCGTCTATAAGATAGAGAACTGTAGCGGATACGACCCGTTTCGTCACCGTGTGGCTAGGGCATAAGGTATCAGGAATTAAGGCTGCTGTGACACCAAACCCGGGAAAAAAAAAATGCAGTCCTCCCATTCATTTCCATGAGGTAAGTGCTTTCAGATGAATGGGAGAATCAACTTTGCAGCCTGGCGTCACGCTGCGGTGGCCAATCACGTAACCGGCGATCAATGGGCCATTTAAATCAAATGGGTCAATCAAATAAGGGCCACTCAAATGGGCCATCTAAGTGACACTCCCACACCGTCACACAGCCCCCTGCTAATTGTTGCAACGCTTGATTTGGTGTGTGTGCAGCCTCAGTGCTGGAAGCTGATGACAAATGCCTGGTCAGATTCATATTACTCGTTGTTCTTCGTTCACACCATCCATGGCAAAACTTAGGAGAAATACAAGTAAAACGAGACATTTATAAACATCCAAATAAAGCATTTCACAAAAGACGCTGTTCTTAAAGGTGTGTGGAGCAGTATATGTGTTACATTTGCGGTGGTGTGAGGAAGAAATCATGACAAACACAACAGTTCGGAGAAATGTATCGACGTGTGAATTTATTGCACAATTAAAAAAAATCCCCTTCGGTGTAAAAGCTGTTAGACTGTTGGTTTTACTAAACAATAAATTAGTGCATCTTCTCCGGCGATGGACACTTGTGTTTGGTGTGTTTTTTATTTTAGGATTGTATAGGTTTAAGAGGACAATGATTAAGTAATTCATAGTGAGATTCGTCTTTGCAGCCCCACTGAGATTTGCTCACAGTTTCTCTGCCGTGTCATTGGTTGTCAGTCATCCCTCCCACACTGCTCTGAGGTCAGTGTGATCACACGGTGTGACACTGCTGCTTAATTTGCCCACTCATTGCAGACATTCCTCTAAAGTCGGAAGCTTTTGCATCTCAACATGGACAGTTATAGAAGTTAAACTTTAACTCAAGCAAAACACTGATTTAATAAGTGAATTATAACAATGTGCTTCCTCTGCAGTCGGCCGTTCAGAGGCAGGGCTGTGTGAATATTTGTGGCTGTGTTATGGTAAAGAACACATGATCAGCAGTTTGTCTGGATGAAGGAAAGGCTAAAACTGTTTCTTTGTTTTGCAAACCTCCAGCCTTGACGTTACCTGTGATCAGAGCCACACACAGCTTCAGCTGACTGACTGTAGGCCGCCCAGAACCCTCGCTGCCAAAGAAGAATCGGCAATCTTGGCACACAGCGAGGCCTTGTGGGGGGATTGAAGTTTTAGTGATGGGGAAATGAGGGGGGGGTGTAGCTGGCATCGAGCTCGGGCCAGGTCTCCTCTCCTGGCTGATGATTTGGGTTAGGATGAGTTTGGATGTTGCTAAGCAACAGGCGAAACTTGGCACACCGACTGCCAAGCAGAGACGCCAGCTGCCAGGAAAGGCGTCTTTTATGGCGACACACACAGAGAGAGGAGTGAACACACACACACACACTCGTAAGGGAAACATGCACACAAAGCACATAGATACACACTCCTACACAGTTGCAGGCTTGTGCTACTAACACACACACCTGCACACACACACATGAGCGTGCTAACTGCCAGGAAAGATGTCTGGAGAGAGAGGACCCCTGCCATCTCCTCTCACATCCTGCCAGCCGGCTCTGGCTGCCTGACTGCCAATCTCCTCTCTCCACAACCAGCCACGCTGAAAAGCAAATGTCAGCCTGTCACTTTTCGAGGCATCTGACTTTAAAATGCTCTCCTTTCTTCGTCCATCTCTGAAGGTAGAGGAAGAGAGAGAGAGAGAGAGACCTGTCTTTCTCTCTCTCTGTGGCATTCATCTCCTGCTTTCCCCACAGCTCTTTGTACCTTCGGGTAAAAGCCAGGGTCAAATAACTCACATTAGACATGATTATTGCAATAGTCTGTCACCTTCTTCTGCCCGCCGACAATTTCCCTGCCTCACTTCGGGTGTCTGGCTTCCGAAAAGCGCCTCCGGGTCATTTAAGTGCCATTGACTTTTAGCGGAGTCAAGGTGAAATTAGGGGCATGTGCTTTTAGTGACACGTTTGCACTGCAGAGTGCAAGGACTGGCATCGTCTGAAGCTAGGAGCAAGAAAAAGCTTTTGTGAGAGCTTTATGGGCTCACACTGGAATGTATTTGTGAAAAACAATAGCTGAAATACCCCCTAAATATAACATCACTCATAAATTAAGGTTTTTTTACAAAGAAACCTCTCATCCTAGTCAAGAAAGAGCATTTGTAATTGTTTTTCTTTTAAGGGAAAAGGCTCACAATCTTTTTACAACACAAGTTGAACCTTTTTTTGTTACGTTTTTTTAATTTTTTTTTTACAAATCCCATCAAAACTAAGAACATTGTTGTCCATCATTCAACCGTTTTTGACTTCCCTACTCTGTCGGCACTTTAAAAGCAGGTCACATCTATTGATGGGTACCGCAGTTTTTAGATCACTTTACCTAAACAATGGGAATACATATTGTATTTGTGGGGGATGACTTTCAGCCAAAAAGAATCCATCTTTGGTGTGCCAGTGAGTATTTTCTCCAACATGTGGGATTGACTGTAGGATTAATTCAGTGTTG
The DNA here is from genome assembly GCF_902827165.1 of Trematomus bernacchii. Taxonomy (NCBI): domain Eukaryota; kingdom Metazoa; phylum Chordata; class Actinopteri; order Perciformes; family Nototheniidae; genus Trematomus; species Trematomus bernacchii. The sequence continues at coordinate 2,041,566 of NW_022987739.1, read as the reverse complement.
GTTTGAGGCTTTTCATAGGCTTTGTTTCCATTAAAAAAAAAGAAAATAGAATAATAACAGACTTTCCTGTGTTCTAATATGTTGTTATCATTTGTATCACTTCAGCATTTTATCATTGTGCAGATAAAATAAAACTGAATCGCCTCAGTACATCAGTTGCACAAATTGCTTATAGCAAATGAAGTGATGCGAGTTTAACATCTCTTTTTGGGAGTCGTCGCCAAGTGGTGTCATGATTTAAGTTATAAGATTTCTATTTGATTTAAAGAGGCTCTTTTATGCTTTTTGTGGTTTTCAATTTCCTGCAGTGTGTTATATACGTTTTTGTGCATATTAATGGTCTGCAAAGGCTAGAATCCCAAAGTTCCCTCCTACACACTCTGGGTGTTTCTCAATGTCGAGGAAAGCTGCTCCAGAGCCACTATTTCAAGCATACTACGTCATCGAGTCCCGCCGAAGGACTGTTCTAATGTCCAGGATACTTGGAATTCTACCGAGGCTGGCGTACTTCGTTGCGGGAAATTTCGAGGCTGCACATGTGTAGACTCCGCGGTCTTAAAATCCCCACAATGCTTTGCGCACGGACCAATTTCCAAATCTTTGGCGGAAATCGCGTTCCATTTAAGGCGGGGCCTCGCATATGACGCACACCTGTTAGCCTGTTCCACCATTCTTCGTTTTCCGAGGTTAGGAAGGATTCTTGCCTCGCTTCTGAAGGACCTGACTCGGAGGCACATGTGCTAGGGCTGCTCGATTATGGCAAAAATCATAATCTCGATTATTTGGGTCAATAATTGATATCACGATTATTAAAAAACGATTATCCATTTACTTTGAAAACATACATTTATTGGAGAAAAAATGTGAACAGTATGTTTTTAACAGTTGATTACCCTGAACTTTAAGTATAATTCAACTGAAAAACCAATAAAAAAATATTATATAAAAAAAAAAAGTAATTATAATAATAAAAAATAATCGTTTTATTCCGATTACGTTGTTTTCATAATCGTTGCAAGCCATAATCGTAATTGCGATTTTAAATGCGATTAATTGAGCAGCGCTAACATGTGCTACCAAGGAAGCCTCCTCGACATTGAGAAACACCCTCTGCCTGAAAAACCTCAACTTTTTGTTTACTTCTGTAACTTTTATTTTTTATTTAACCTTTATTTAACCAGATAAAAAAACATTGAGATAAAATCTCATTTTCAATGCTGACCTGGCCAAGAAGGCAGCAACGTTACACATAACACATAACACAAACATATAGTGACATTACTATGCAACACTGACGTTTCTATTGGCTAGTGCTCCAACACATTGTACGTGATTAGGCTAATCTGTAAGCAGTTGACCAATCACAACACAGCCGGCCAGCTAACCAATCAGAGCAGACTGGGCTCTGGTTTCAGACAGAGGGTGAAAAGAGGTGCTGCAGCACAGGCAGTATGAGAAAAATAAAGAGCTTTTTGAACATTAAAGCACGGAGACATGTGAGGCACTAAATCGAGACGGTTATGAAACCTGACAATGAGCATAACGGGGCCCCTTTAAAAGACTGTTTGCAGGAGATGTCATTACTTATGTTTTATGCACAGTATGTATTGAGTTTGTGTTAATAATTTATCATATTACCATGTTCTATTCACACAATGTCTGCATTCCTCATTCAGTATTTAAAAATAAGATAATCATGATCCCAAGTGGATATGTATATTATAAGAATAATGAAACTTCCTCCTTTATGTGCTCCACACATGACTGCTGTGTGATTTTATTTTTTGTATTTCATGCATATTAACTGATGTTCCCCTCTGTGTTTCAGTATTACGAGATGTCCTACGGCCTTAACATTGAAATGCACAAACAGGTGAGTGAGCTTCTGGTGTCTCTCATACCCTCCTGCCTCATATTCTTCTTTAAACTTTGCATTATTCTCTTGGATTATTATACCTGCCTTCTTTCTTTTCACCCAATACTCTACTCAAAGTAACTAATCATTTTCAGGAAAATTAGTCTGTCTTTTCCGCCGTGTCTCTCTGCCGCTGTGATGTCAGTCCTCCCTCTGACGGAGGGCTGTCATGCTGCGGAGGCGTTAATAGGATTCACAAACAGAATTCATTTCTGCTCCAACGAGAGACAGATGAGAATACTCTGCCCTTCCTCAAGCCTCTAAAAATGCCACTCGTCATAAATCCCTGTCTGTTACTGCCTTGGTCGTCGTCCCCCCCCTCACCCACCCATCCATCCACCCATCCACCCATCCACCCATCCATCCATCCATCCATCCATCCATCCATCCATCCATCCAGATACTTTACAGGGTTCTTACGGTCATTAAAAACCTGGAAAAGTCATGGAAATTCAAAAAGCTAATTCCAGGCCCTGGAAAAGTTATGGAAAACAATATTTTTCCCAAAGTTTTGGAAAAGTCATGGAAATGTAATTAAAGTTGCATCAAATATAATTTATATTTTATCTAATCGCCGAAATAGTAATACTATAATGATAATAAATACTGTATAGTAATGAAACGTAAAATGGCATTTAACTGACGAGGTATTTTGCTGGTGAGAGATTTTAGTTGCTTTAGCGTGTAGAAGCTAGTAAGCCTATTTGATTTGTTTTAGATAGGCACAACAGGTTTCATATGCAGACCTTATTTTCCTGTTCCATGTTAAAATAAACCATTTTCAGTGGTACCGCTGAGAAAGAGTAATTTATTTGGTCATGGAAAATTAGGTAAAGGTCATGGAGAAGTCATTGAAAATCATTGGTGAAAAAGTGTATGAACCCTGTGTTTATATATCCCAAGTTTGGAAATAGTTTTGTGACAGCAGCATTTTGACAGTCAATCTACAAGCCCTAGAACATTTCTTAAAAAGAGAATAAAAGAAAATACATATATTATTATATATATTTATAACACTATAAAATATACAGAATACATTAGAATACTCTCTAATATACCAATCTACTGAACATATAACAATATATAGTGTACTATATATATATATATATATATATATATATATATATATATATATATATACGTTAAAACATTGTGTACGGTAGCTTGAAATGAAGAGTAACCCATCCATCCCTTCAGTCTCTCTCCTCTCCTCTCAGTTCCCATCTTACTTTCTCTTTTTTAAATGCTGCTCTCTCTTAATCTCCATTTCTTCCCCCGTCCTTGTCTCCGTCTCTTTTCCTTCCCATTGATTTATTTTTCTTTCTGCATTTCCCCGTTGCTCTCCCTCCTCCACCTCCGTCTCCTCTCAGACACACAGTCCATGCTGAATTTCACTTTAAATCAGGTCACTGCCTTTCCTGCCTTTCTTTCTCTCACTCCGTTCATTTCACCATCTCAATCGCTTTTGTCGTGCCGCTTCTCCCCCCCCCCTCTCCTCCCCCCCCCCCCCAAATCTCGATTCTCCCGCCCCCGCCTTCCTTCTGTTTCTTCTTTCTCTGTCTTATTTCTCCTCTCCCTCCCACATCCTCATTGGCTGTCATTTTCTCAACCCAATCTGCCCTTTTCTTCCTCCTCCTCTTCTTCCTCCTCTCCTTCCTCCGCCCCCTCTTTTAATTTCCCCCTCTTTATCCTCTCTCTCTTTCTCTCTCTCTCTCTCTCTCTCTCTCTCTCTCTCTCTCTCTCTCTCCCCCCCCTACCCAACCCCCCAACCCCTCCTCACGCTCCTGAAGATGTCATTTAGTAGTTGGAGTTCTCTAACAAGAAATCATTGTGTCTCCCTTGGGGTGGGGGGTGATGGATTCAGAGGATGGAGGGAGTGGGGGAGGGGAGGATGGAGGGAGGGAGGGGAGCATGCTGCCTGGCTGAAAAATGGAGAGTGGAGGGAGGGAGAAAAAAAAAAGAAAAATGGAGGGGGTGGAAGTTCAGTCCGGCATCAATAAATCACTTAAGAGAGAGAATGGGATGGGGAGTGTGTTTGTGTATATTTGTATACACATGAATACACACACACACACACACGCACACACACGCACACACACACACACACACACACACACACACACACACACACACACACACACACACACACAGCAGAGTCTAGCTGTCAAGTAGAAAAACAGCCTGCGGCCATAATGATCTTGTCATGATCTCTGCATGCATATCATTACGGTTCCTAACAGCCTCGTTGGGCCTGCCGCTAAACGTGTGTGTGTGTGTGTGTGTGTGTGTCTGTTCGACGTCACATGACATCGCTTGTAACACTGATAACTGCACTAACACTGGGGAAGGAGAAATGGAACGAGGAATGGATGGAAAGAGCGATACATGGAGTTTGATGAAAAGAAAGATGGAAAGAGATGAGGAGTAGGGAGGGGGGGGGGGTGCTGTTGGCTGCGTAGTAGAGCAGATCGAGACAGACACACACCCACAGCAAGAATCACTGACCCCCAGCAGGAAACACACACACACACTCAAGCATGCAAAATGCAAACGCACACACAGACAAACCGACATGCAAGGACACATGAGTAACACATGCGCACACACACACACAGAGGAAAGATGATGAATCTTCTAACACACACACACACACACACACACACACACACACACACACACACACACACACACACACACACACACACACACACACACACACACACACACACACACACACTGTGTGGGCTGGCTGAGGCCGCAGCAGATGCTGTCCATGAATATTTTAGCCAAACTCCCTGGCAGAGTTTCCATTTGCATGGACCAAATGTAAGCAGCTGAAATATTTACCACACCGGCCCTGGGAGAAACGGGCCACGCTGTGTGTGTGGTTAACCTTTAGGAGTGTGTGTCTCCTTTTTGTTCAAGCTCAATCTTAGCTTTGCGGATGTGTGTGTGTGTTTATTCATCAAAGCAACAGGATCTTCTTTTTGTTTCTTTCAGACGGAGATTGCCAAGCGGTTGAACGTGATCTGTGCTCAGCTCATCCCATTCCTGTCACAGGAGGTGACACACACACACACACACACACACACACACACACATATACACACACATATACACACACACACACTTAAACTGTGTACAGTATTCAGCCCATTCTCTCTCCTGTCTGACCGAGCACAAAGAACACATTTTAATTTGATTCTGAACCCACCTGCCTTTACTGACCTTTTGGTTTGTCCCACAGCATCAACAACAGGTGGTCCAGGCCATGGAGCGCGCCAAACAGGTGACCATGGGGGAGCTAAATGCTTCGATAGGGGTACGTGGGCTCCCCCCTCTGCCTCATAGCGGGTGTACCTTATCCCACCATTAATTGAATTTCCTTTCTTTTCCTTTTATTGAGGCAAACATCCACTTGCCCATTCTTAAATATACAGACTTATCTTTATAAGTGGATGACTATTTTGAATTATTTTGTATTCAAGTGGCATTACCTGCTACGATTACATAACGGGTCCTATCAAATTTGAGTTTTTCCAAATATTTCATGTGCAAATAGGATTTATATAGTTAAATTGACTTTGAATTATAACATTTTCTTTTGTATTCCCATCACACTGATTTGGTTACCACTATCTCAGTTGTTGCCCCTTCGTACACATCGCAGCACTTAGTTCCCTCTTCTTTCTACCTCCTTAATCACTTCCTGTTTAGCCTCATTGCTTGTAAGTCACACAAATCTCATCTAGTGTCCTTTATCTTTTTACTTCACTTCTCCCGTTCTTCCTCTCTACAGCAACAGCTCCAGGCCCAGCACCTCTCTCAGCATGCTCAGGGTTTGCCGATGGGCCCTCACCCGTCAGGACTGTCCCACCCCGGGCTGGCGCTGGGGGGGGGGTCCAGCCTGCTGGCGCTGTCTGGCGCTCTGGGGGCTCAGCTGGCTGCCAAAGATGAGCGAGCTCACCTGGAGGCAGCCGCCGCCGCTGCCGCCGCCGCGGAGCACCACAGAGGTACAGCAACACTCTGAATGATGCTTCACTCGTCTCTCTTGGTTCCTGTGCCTGAAAGTTTAAAACTCTTGATCGGGGTTGAATACACATGTGCATTACGACTTACAGATCACAGTGTATCTACAAAGGCACATCATATATTTAGTCACAGGAATCTGGAACTGAACAATATAGTATTTTTACTTTACGATCAAAACAACTTCTAGAAATTATTTTCTACTCATTTCTACACCCTGACCAGCTGCACTGACACACCACCATACAAACTGAAGTGGGAACTATTATGGAAGAAGTGATCCCCCTGCCTTGTACATGTAGACATACAAAATACATACAAGTTGTGAAAATTGCAGTAAATTCTTCATTGTAATGTTTACACTATGCAAAGCTATACATCCCACGGGCCATATGTTTGACACCCCTGCTCTTAATGAATGGTGGTCTGGGATTAGTTTCTCAGAGTAGAGGTGTGGGGGGGGGGGGGTGGTGCAGAGTAAACACAGAGCTTGGATCCCGACGATTAGCTTTGCTTTGAGTTTTTGGCAGGGCACAGGAGAGATCTGATAATAACACTCCTCTGGGATATTTTCCCACTGAGTCATCAGCTGTATAGTGACGTAAAGTGATGGCAGATAATGATGCATTTCTGTGTGTGTGTGTGTGTGTGTGTGTTGTGTTTATGAACTTGCTGTCCTGTGGCCGATTCCTGGATGTGTTGTGGTGCTTCTTCTTGGAATGAACAGACCGTGAAGCAGGACCAGTGAGTACCACACAATCATTTATATCAAGTACACGCACAGTCTTCCACACAATTGTTCAGCAGGTTTAAAAAAAAAACCTGTCGGCAAATTCCGTGGGGACAGGTTTTCTGTTTTCTATGGCTGTAAAAACCAGAAAAGTCAGCTTTTTTTTGTCAGTTAGAAAATGCGTTACTATACTTTTTACACATTTATGTAATACTTTTTACGATTCTAATTAAAGGGAATTTCCTTAGATATTTATTCAATATTTTATATTTATTAAACTATGCTTACATTCCCGTAAAATAAAGCCTTTTTGAGTTTATTTAGCTGCAAATGTCCGTATTTGTGACTGAAAACAGCATTTTCTACAGTTTTGTACTAAATATTAATTGTATGACTAGTTGATTTTCCTAAATATGTGCAGATTATTTTTCTAAGAATTTACATATCGTTAAATCAACAAAAATGTGAGACTTCGACAGAGACTTAAATATATTCATACCATACACTGGTGTTCAGTCACTGAAGCTGATCCTTGTATGGGGACGATTCAGATCTCAGCATTATTTCAACACTGCCTAAAAGTTATGACGGTTGAGTTATTTAAAAAGCTGTGTATCAGAACACACTCTCACTGCTCCCCAGTCTTCTCTGCGGCCCTAAAGAAAACTTGAAGCGTTCTCTTTCTCCCTCCTCTCCCTCCTCTCCTCCAGCGAGCCGCCGGTCGATGCCGGCTGATATTCTTCTCTCACATTAATCTCCGCAGCTTATGAGCCTGACATGATTTATGCAGTCCCTCTCACCTCATTATCACCCTCTTCCTCCCTCACTGCCCTCACTCCTTCCTGCCTTCCCCTCCATGCACATCTCCCCCTTTTATTGCTGCTTGCCTCACCCTCTTGCTCTCTCTCTCTCTCTCTCTCCTCCTGCAGAGCTCTCTGTCCAATGGGGATAAGGGTCGGGCGGCAGAATACCTCAGCAACGGCAAGAAGAGGAAAGCTGAGGAGAAGGAGTTCATGACTGACTATGTGAGGCTCTTTCTCCACACTGTTAAATGTTTAAGCACCTGCAGTTTCACACAACTCTGCCTCCTAAGACCAGGTGTTGCTATACTGCATACCTCGGATCGTGCTCTTCTTTATCAACCGTATTTCAAATCATCTGTATCTGCTGCCATCACTGTATTATTGGCGGTTTTGTGGATAAGCAGACGCATCAATTGTAGTGTCCCCTAAAGCCAAACAAGTAGATATATCTTAAGACAAAGACTAGAAACAGGAGCGTAAGAGTCAGGTGTAAATAGTCACAGATATTATGTCGGCTTTGACAATATGGAAGCAAACATTTGAAGGGCTATAAATGTGTAAAATACCTTATTAATTGAAGTATTGTGGAGCTGCAGAGATTTCAACCCTATAAATCATATTCTATAGAATAAGTAACACATCTCTTAAAGAGGCCCTATTGTGCTTTTTTGTGTGTTTTCCCTTTCCTGACAGACGGAGGAGGCACAACATACAAATATGAGCCTGAAAATGAGCATAAAAAGGGCTTCTTTATTATATTCTATTACGATAATGAGAGTTATGATTCAATCATATCGCATCGCAGCGGGAAAATCCTTCAAAGATATTCACAACTAATTATCTTTTTACAAATCTTGCAGTTCTATTCAGTTCTGAAAAGGAATGTTTTTTTATTGTGGGACAAATTCATATCTAGTAGCTATTCAATTCGAGAACGCTAGCAATATCAAATGCCAAAGTGCCCTTGAGAGGATTTGACCTCCCTACATTTCAAACTAATGACACACATTTGCACTGTCCATTGCATTTAAAAAATCTCAAGCTATAAAATCTCAAGATGATATATTTGATATTCCTCTGTTTGCAATGCAAATAAAAACAGAAGATGTTTAATACAACTGTTTTAAAGGTGTTCACTCACACACTCGCACACCTGTATTTGTGCATGACTGTATGTGTTGTATATTTCTACATGTAATCTACATACATCAAACTGTAAAAAGGGAATATCTAATGTTCCTCTCTCTCCTCTCACAGGGCAGCGATGCGGATAAGAGTGATGATAATTTGGTGGTGGATGAGGTTAGTATCCGGCCGCCGGCCTTTATCTGCCTCACCTCAACGCTTTCATCTGCATACATCATGTAAACACACCTAACAGGAACATCTGAATAATATAAATAATAATAATAATGATCCCCCTCCCTCCCTTCTTCTCCTCTACCCCTGCCCTTATTATTTCACAATATGAACAACTATAAAGTACATATGCATACACACTCTTTGCGCTTCCTACATGTTTATGTACACTCCTGTATGTATGACTTTTATGACTGAATGCAGACAAGACGCATAGCACATTTTATAATATAAAGATGGAAATCATTGTTTTTTTGTACTTAAAATGATTATGTTTGACTCCCAAATGAATATGTAAGAGTCCATTTTGTATGAGATGACAGTAACTGAGAATAGACACAGTTCCCGAAAGCTTTTACATTGACGTGTTGGGTGGGTCTTGTCCGGAAAAAGTCTTCTGGTGCCAGGGATTTATCCTACCTTCTTTTAAAACAACAATAGATAGCATAAGCAGTGAAAGGATAGGTTCACTGTTTTTTAAGCCTGTTTTTTAAAACAAGCTTCTGTTGTTCATATAACACTAATGCTGAAATGTTCTCGCTGTAATCATTTTCTTTCAACATTCGTCATTAATGTGCTTCCAAAGGGATGGAGGACAATATCTACAGTCCTTGTTCTCTGCAAACGTTTACAGAAAGCTACTGTTCGGCTCCTTTGTGTTTCCACACACAGATTTCTACAGAAAAACATAAATGTCGTAGTAAAAAGACAGCCACTTATTTACATTTGACTTAGACTACTGAAGCTGAAAAACAATAATACTTGAAGTGAAGTGACATTTGAAAACATTAGGAGGTGATTTTGGCATGGTCAGTATGAACAGGAGTCATTAACGCAAGATCCAGCATTCATTTGTGCAAGTCTGACTTGGAGACATTTAGCACATCTGAGAAAAGTCACCATGGTTATCCGAGATAAGAAAAGAGTTGCCACATGAGAACAGAAAGAGACACAGATTGATTTCCATGCGACCCTCTGTGTTCCCAGTACTGAAACACTGACTGAATGAACCGCCATTGCTTCTTGTTCCTGTCCTGTTTAATGAAGTTGTGTGTGTTTTTGAATTCAGGACCCCTCGTCCCCCCGCAGTGTGCAGTCCTACTCGTCCAGGGAGAACGGCCTGGACAAGATGCCCCCGTCCCGTAAAGAAGCCCCGCCCCAGGCCAGCCCGGCCTCCCTGGCCTCCTCCAGCAGCGCACCCTCCCCGTCCCGCGGCAAAGAGCCCCCACAGGTACACCCCCACAGCTGTATGGAGCACAGACATGGACAGATAAGATAGAAAAGACATATGATACGTGTTATCACTATCCATGTAGAACATGTGTCATATATATGTATGTATCCATCATGGTTCAACGGGAGGCGTGTGGTGCAGTGGATAGAGCCTTGGTATGGGGATCAGGAGGCCACAGGTTCAGGAGGTCACAGGTTCAAACCCCACTGCAGTCAGCATGTCGTTGTGTCCCTGGGCAAGACACTTCACCCCAAATGGCTCCTGTGGGGATTTCCCACAGTATTGAGTATGTAAGTCGCTTTGGATAAAAAGCGTCTAACAAGTGACATGTCATGTAATGTTCAATGCTTTGACAATGCACTGACAACAGGCGTTAGTTGATAATTATCAGTTTTATAGTTTTTTATTACGAAACAATTAGATTGTGTGAGGGCCTGATGTTACTCCAAGCTGGATCAAACTCGACAATAAACTCAAACATATGATGAAAACACATGTAAAATCTAGGTCTTGCATAGCAGTGTAAAGAATGGCTCAACAGCGCCACCAATGAGGAATTCAAGTTATTTTTAATGAAGTCCTTTTTTTCCGTCTAAGTTTAATAACCCTTGTCTCTTTATTCTCTCCTGTCCCAGAGGGAGAAGTCCAGCACTCCAGGTATGAAGCCGGGGACCCCCATGTCTCAAGAGTCCAACACCCCGGGGCCCAGCGGACCCCCACAGTTCAGACCTGTGCCCGGCAAGCCTGGTGTCGACCCCCTCGGTAAGATCCTCCACTTATATGGCTCTTATTCCCCCAACATCTTCCCTGCCTAATTGATAAATCAGGCATTGAACTTCACAACCCTAAAGTTAGTTTGAGGTTAAAATATGAATCTTGCCTACATCACTGGAAACTCAGGAGACTAAACGGCAAACCTCTCCGCCCCTCCTCTGCACACAGCATCAATTAGAAATGGAAATATGAATGTACCTCTGCAGAATGTTTATCCTGAACTGGCTCTGTTTCAGTGACTGTATGAGCAGCAGTAGTTGGTATGAGTGTCAGCCAGCCTACCCCCCCCCCCCCCCCCACACACACACACAACCATCTGGACTTAATAAGCAGCTGTGGGCAAAAATATTCAGCGCCCCTCACTTTTTTAAATGGAAAGATTAGGAGAGGTGATGGACTGTGACTGTGAGCGGCTTCATAATGAGCCTCCATCTATTTCACTGTAGCGCTTTTTTCTCCTCGCATCACCTGTTAGAGCACACACACACACACACACACACACACACACACATACACATACACACACACCATTATGCATGCATATGTACACCCTCGCAAATGCAGCTACATGCACAGACCGATGATGTGGGACGTTTACATGAACACACACACACACACACACACACACACACACACACACACACACACACACACACACACACACACACACACTCTCTCTGTCTCCCTGCAGGAGGGTGAGGCAGCCAGCAGGGGGCAGTAGTGGTCTTGTGCTGTTTAGTGGCGTTGAGCTCTTTGTATGGCAGCAGCTCGTTCACAGCCTGTCAGTCACTGTCTCACTCAGAGAGAGAGGGGGAGAGAGAGGGACGGACAGGGAGTCACTCTCACGTCACTCTATGCTGAAATGAGGAATAAGTCTACCTTTTTGCTGCTGTAGTATATATTCAGATTTTATAGTACATGTATTCTTTCTGATTATGTCTTTTTACTCTATATGTAGATATTTGCTGTTTATATGTATTTACATTGTATTACATTTGTACTCTATTCCATCTTTTTCAATATTTTATTGCCTGAGAAAACTGCTATCTACCTATCTAAAGTTAGCTATCTATCTACCCCCTTCATGTTTTTTATTTGTGTAAAGCCCTTTGAATTGCCTTGTGTTGAAAGGTTCTGTATAAATACACTTGCCTTACCTAGTTAGCTAGCATGCTTTAGCTACCCATGTATCCAACTGTTCCCTGTATTTGGAGACTGAATCTAAACATCCCCCCATAACCTCAGCTGTCTTTATATATATCTCTGAATAACTGCCATGTTGTTTCCTGAATCAATACTCTGTTCTCTTAAATGATTCATGATGAACTGACTCTCTCTCTCTCCCCCTCCTCCTCCTCCTGCAGCTCTGGGTCTGAGGAACACCCTGGCGGTGCAGGGAGCGTACCCTCCGGGGGCGTTTGGCCTCCCCCCGGGGGTGAACGGGGACCTGGGGGTGGCGGCGGGGTACGGGGCCGGCCTCCACCTGGTCTCCCCACAGATGAACGGAGCGGCAGCAGCAGCAGCAGCAGCAGCAGCCGCCGCAGGATACGGACGCTCCCCTGTGGTGAGCTCCACGCGCTGAAGACCATTTGTCATCCTTGTGTCACTGTCATATGTAACACCTCAGCAGATAAACCCGTCACAGAGGACACAGAGGGATCTGTGTATATATATATATATATATGGGAGTGTTTGAGAGGCAGAGCAATAATATATAACCTTGGCTCTTAAAAAGTCTCTAGCTTTACCATGCTCTCATTTCATTCTGAGCTTTTATCTGATCTCTTTTGTTATGAGTGAACTCTCTCGTGAACACAGGGATCTTTTGAGGTGTTTTTTTCTCACGTTAGATTGTCTCTTTCTCCTACAGGTGGGCTATGAGTCTCCACACCCGCACATGAGGGGGCTTCCTGCCAGCCTGCAGTCAGCCGCCGCTGGGAAACCGTGAGTTTCCTCTATCAATACATCTTCACCTGTTCACTGTAAACTTAAGTTCTGCTCAGATTACAAGAACACAAGAGAAGGAAAACAAAGCATTAGGTTGAAGGGGAAAGTCAGAAGAAAGATATTGAAATAAAAAAGCGTTGAAGCACTTACAAATAAATAGTTAATGTTTTTGTAAGTTCAGTGTCTGGTTCCCCTTCCCTCTGTTCTCCGGGGTATGTATGTTGCTTCTGCAGGTGAGTGGCAAAGTCACGTCAGAGTGCAGAGCAGCTTCAAGAGACTCGAGTACTTTCCAGTATTCTTCTGTCCATATGTCATTATTAAATGTCAGATTTGAGTCACTCGCCCCCCCGTCTGTGGAGTGTTTCTCTGAAATGCAGAAATCACAAGTTGCAGTTGATAATGAAGTTCGAGGAGACAATGTCTATACACAAGAGTTCTGTATTCTTCAGCAGTCTTACATTGTCCCCATGTTATTCTTTTAGTTTAAACAACTCCACTTTAAGAAACAAAACTCAGAAATGAGATGTTAACACCCTCTCACCTCCTGCATCTTAGAACGTTTTAGTCTGCAGCTTTTATTTTGGTATTCATCTTTTTCTCTTTCTGTTTCTCCGCAGAGCCTACTCGTTCCATGTGAGCGCAGACGGCCAGATGCAGCCGGTTCCCTTCCCCCCCGACGCCCTGCTGGGCCCGGGGATCCCTCGGCACGCCCGTCAGATCCACACCCTGAACCACGGAGAGGTGGTGTGTGCCGTCACCATCAGCACCTCCACCCGCCACGTCTACACCGGAGGAAAGGGCTGCGTGAAGGTGTGGGACATCAGCCAGCCGGGGAGCAAGAGCCCCATGGCCCAGCTGGACTGTCTGGTGAGGAGAGGCGGATGTTTTGCACTCATACTTACATCTGTTGTCCATCTTGTGTCTTAACAGAGATGACTAAAGTGCACACATCCTTTACTGAAGTAGAAGTACAGATACTCGTGTCTAAAAATACTCTGGTAGAAGTACTGACTAAACTTCTTTACTCAAGTAAAAGTAAAGAGGGCTTTGAAATGTACTTAAGTAAAAAGTACCCATAACTAGCAGCTGTTTTAAAGAGTACCTGACCTCCCTTTATATTAATAGAACCATAATGTCATTGTTAGCCAATGAATGTTTCCATGCTGAACAACGGCAACATGACAACGTTTTCATTGGTCCCTCTTCTTTAGAGAAGACCAGGAAATGATGGATACACGGATCGTGTTCAAATCAATAGGCACGCAATGACTCTAAATAATAATGATCACGCCACCAAACACACATTCAAACTAAAGGAACCAGCATGTTTGGAAAATGTAAGAAGTAGAAAGTACAGGTATTTGGGTTCAAAATGTAAGAAGTAGAAAGTACAGGTATTTGAGTTCAACATGTAAGAAGTAGAAAGTACAGGTATTTGTGTTCAACATGTAAGAAGTAGAAAGTTCAGGTATTTGTGTTCAAAATGTAAGAAGTAGAAAGTACAGGTATTTGGGTTCAAATGTAAGAAGTAGAAAGTACAGGTATTTGTGTTCAAAATGTAAGAAGTAGAAAGTCATCAGAAAAATAAGAAGTGGAGTAAAGTACTGATACCAGACAAATGTACTTAAGTACAGTAACGAAGTATTTGCACTCCACTACTTCCCTCCTCTGGTGTCTACTAATGCTGCTTTATGATCCTCTTGTTTCCCCCACATGATGAGGATGGATCACTTTGTGTTCTTGTCCTAAAGCCAGATCCTGCAGCCTCTCTATGTATTGCTCTGCCTCAGTAGCAGCGCGGTTACCTCCGTATCCCTTTGTCATCAGACGGTTACAGAGCGCTGCAACATATATTACTGGATATAAATGTTTCTGTTTCTATCCCATCAGAACAGGGATAACTACATCCGCTCCTGCAAGCTGCTCTCAGACGGACGGACCCTGATCGTGGGGGGGGAGGCCAGCACGCTGTCCATCTGGGACTTGGCCACGCCCACTCCTCGCATCAAGGCGGAGCTGACGTCGTCGGCGCCCGCCTGCTACGCTCTGGCCATCTCCCCCGACAACAAGGTCTGCTTCTCCTGCTGCAGCGACGGGAACATCGTGGTCTGGGACCTCCACAACCAGACGCTGGTCAGGTGAGAGGGGGGGGGGAGGAAGCACTCGAGTATTTGTAGTAGAAGTAGGAACACTACAGTGTAAATTATGTAGTAACATTTCCGCCTCAAAATCTCATTCAAGTAAATACCAAAAGGAAAAGTACAACATATGTCATAAACTTTTGTGTTTTTAATTAGTGATGCATTAGTTTGTATGTATCATTCCAAGTTGCTCTTAGTAAAGGTAAGGTTTATTTGAGTGACTTGTTATCCTGCTAGGTATCCTAACCTCTAATAATATATCATAATTCATTAGTTTATTTATATTTGATGTTAGTAATCTTAATTGTAGCTAGTAAAATAAGATGTCAAATGAATGTAGGTAAGAAGTACAGCATTTGGCTCAAACATGAAGTGAAGTGAAAATATAAAGTAGCATGAATTGAAAATACTAGTTCAATTCTTAAAGTGGACCTATCATGCTATATTTGAATAATATAGTGTAGGACCATACCTATATAAGGCATATTTATACTTTTTTTTTTCTTCAAAATACCAAACAGATCATGCATTTTAGCCATGCCTCATTTTGCTCAATTTGACCATTTCTAGCTCTGTGTTTGTAAGGGCTGATTCTGTGAGAACAGCACCATCTACTGGCCTGGCATATGTACTACAGCGTCTCCAGCGCTTTCGAACGGCAATGGCCGTGGCTGTCTCCTCCTGATTGGTGGAGTTGGCCCAATAGCCGTAGCGCCACTGTCCTGACGTCAGGACAGTGTTCAAATCTGGATCAGTTTTGATCAGATCCGTTGCAGCCCCTTTTTTAGAGATTTGGGTATGGAGGAAAATAGAGAGGGTTGTGTTTTCTGACACTTGGTGAGTTCCCTGGAACACCGGGGACACATATTCATGTATAAAAGACGTACAAAAGTGCATTTTGCATGATAGGTCCCCTTTAAGTAAATGTACTTGATTACATGCCACCACTTAGTAAGAGGAGGAGTTTGAGTAAATGCCATGGAAACTGGTCAAATAGCCGGACTCTGATAGTCACGTGAGAGGAGGAAGTAAAGAGAGGAGAGAGAGATGGGGGAGGACGAGAGGCAATGGAGTGGGAAATGAGAAGATGGAGACGACTGCACAGAGAGAGAAGAAAAAGAATTTCTGAAATGTCAACATCTACGCTGTCAATCATAAAGTAGAGAGAGGGAAGAGCAAACTGTAGATGTGCAACAAAAGCATAGAAGAACAGCACAGAGGAGGCGGAGCTACAGATGTGTTTCAATCCACTTATTGTGTCCGCGTTAAGAGTTCTGAATGCTGACATACTTTTATGAACATGGGTATTTTCCTTACAAAAAAACCAATGGTGTTATTAACCACAGGATTATTAACAATAAGTTATAAATAGATAACATAATAAATGAACTTGCTGTAGTGTTAATCCCGTTAATAACAGTATTTTGTTCTGAGGACTGCTTTGTGGTGAGCTTAAAGTGCACGCTCTCTTTCAAGTGTAACAAAACACTTTCATGTGACGCATTAGCTACAGTTAGTCAGGCATATTAGGCTATGCTTGTTGATTTGATTAGTGTACTTAAATGACCTCAAATCAGGCTACTGGAAAATGACAGCGCCATGCATGCTTTGTAGAATAAAGAGTCGTTTTTGAGTAGAAGGAAAGGAAGGAACCTAGCTTTTATTAAATAAAAAAATTAAGTATTTAGGTGTGTGCAGAGAGGAGGCCGAGTAGCCAGTGGAGTCCAGAGGTGTGTGTGTGTGTGTGTCTTTGTGAGTGTGTCTCTAAAGTGTGCTTCTGTGTGTCTCCGCTCTGCAGGCAGTTCCAGGGCCACACGGACGGAGCGAGCTGCATCGACATCTCCAACGACGGCACCAAGCTGTGGACGGGGGGGCTGGACAACACGGTCCGCTGCTGGGACCTCCGGGAGGGACGGCAGCTGCAGCAGCACGACTTCACCTCGCAGGTACACACACACACGCACACACTGTATACTCTGTGTATATATACATGTTGGGAAAATACTCAATGTACTCTTCCAATGTGAGAGATAACAAAGGCCCTACGTAGCTGTGTACATGACAGGATGTATGATTACCTCGAAGAGCATCAGGACTGATTGAGGCATATGATAGCTATGTGATTAACATGATGATTCAGCCTCTATGGAGATACACATATGACTGTAGCTAATCTGAACTAAACATTCAATACTGCTTTGAACCGGTATACATGCATCTTGTGACCGTAACCCTCTCTTGTATATCAGCACGTGAAGGACACTGTTCAGGAACTAGTTGATGCTCTGTATGTGATGACTACTTCCATTCTTGAGAGGATCATAAATACATGTTTCCTGATATTGAAGCTCAAGCCGGTGACGAGTGATGTTCTTCTAACAGTTTACATATAAATCTGACTCGCTGCAGTCCAGACACGCTGCTGATGATTTGTTCCCGCTCTCATCTCCACATTCCTCTGACCCCCCCCCTCTCCAGATCTTCTCTCTGGGTTACTGTCCGACAGGCGAGTGGCTGGCTGTGGGAATGGAGAGCAGCAACGTGGAAGTCCTGCATGTCTCCAAACCTGACAAGTACCAGCTGCACCTCCACGAGAGCTGCGTTCTGTCTCTCAAGTTCGCCTACTGCGGTACGTACACACACACACCTCACACACACACTACAAACACACCTCACACACACCCTGACCAGGAGAGCAGAACAAATCCTCTGCGTCTCTTCTTATTCAGAAACAGTATCTATACTTTTCACTGCTCCCATTCTTCTTTATATCTCACCTCCCCTGAGACTTTATCTGTCGGTGTGTGTGTGTGTTTCGTCCTGTAGGTAAATGGTTCGTGAGCACAGGCAAAGATAACCTCCTGAACGCATGGCGGACACCTTATGGATCCAGCATATTCCAGGTAAGCCATCAAACACCTGGCAGTATGTACAGCTCTCAGGATTCTATGAACATGTTGAATTCAAGATTCAAAGGTTTCATTGTCATATGCACGTAAGCTGCAGAGAACAAATGGCAATGGAAATCTTGTGACCAGAGCTCCTCCACAATGCTACATATAATAAAATACAAATCAAAAATAGTGCAAGAAGTCTAAATACACGTAAATAGAATATGATATACACAAGAACAGAATGTAAAATAACATATTGTACATTAAGACGAAATTGAAATACGGTTTATTACGGTGATAACTATTTAGATAAACAAGTCAATTGCAAGATGACAAACAGATGAATGTTTATCGCGGCACTTAACAGAGCTCAGGTGTTTATCAGTCTTATTGCATTATTAAAATGACTACGTAGGACGGTGACATGATGAGAAATGGTGTTTTCTTGCCAAAGAACAATTCAGATATAAATACTTTAAAATGTGTATAGAAACACATCAGTTTTGACTTGACTAATTTGAATCGATGTGTCACTGTTTGTACATCTAATCTGCCTGCAAACATTTCAGTTATAAAGTATAAAAAATGTAATTTTAAAGGGGACCTATCATGCAAAATGCACTTTTTGATCTCTTTTATACATAAATATATGTCCCCGGTGTGTCGGGGAACTCACGCAGCGTCAGAAAATAAAACCCTCTATTTTCCTCCGTGCGCAAATCTCTAAAAACGGGGCTACAACGAGCTGATCTAGATTTGCGTCCGATACGATGTTATTTACGTCATATCGGATGGTTGTGGTGGACCCACAGCCCTATCAGAAAGTTGCTATCAGAAACAATGCCTGACGTGTTTTGGACGTAATATGGCTTTTGTTTACATTAGCAAGCATCGCTAACACTCAGAGCTAACCTGTACTGGAGAGCATGTGTGTGAAGAAGCAGGAAATGAAAAGGAACTCACCTTGTGGTAAACCTGAGAGAGAGAAAGCCTTTGAGCTCCATAATGTTTCAGAAATAATCCTTGATGTGGTTTTGGCGTTTCATCACCGCAGTATTTATTTTAGACAGTATCTACCGGGTCCCGCATGAGCAGGCATAAGCTCTGCCCCCTCTTTTTTTTTTTTTTTTGTAAAGCTTTATACCCTGAATCAGCACTTTAGTAACAGGAAGTGAAATAGAGGGATATGAGGCATGGCTAGGATGGGTGATCTGTTTGGTATTTTGAGCAAAACACTTCATAGACATGATTTTTATATATCTGAGACCTATGCTATTGCCTAAATATTGCATGATAGGTGACCTTTAATGTTCCTATTGGAGGTTTATTTTGAGACATAAAAGATTATTTTCGACTGGATTAATGTGAATATATGTCACTGTGTACAGAAGCGTGGCTGTAGCTAACATTCCTTCCTCTCTGTCCAGTCTAAGGAGTCTTCGTCGGTCCTCAGCTGTGACATCTCTCCTGACGATCAGTTCATCGTCACCGGCTCCGGGGACAAGAAGGCGACAGTCTACGAAGTTATCTACTGATCTCTGATTGGCTGAAAAAAAAAACTAATAATCAGGGGGCGGGGCTGAGGCTCCCTCCTGCACCAATGACTGTACAGAGCTTCGGTGGCATGGAAAACAAGAGACACTCAACTCGTACTTTGTTGTTTTGTTTACGTTTGTGAAAGAAATGAGAAAGAGAAGCAAAGGGGGCACAAAGTCACATCTCTGGAAAAAAAACAAACTCTGTTTTTAATGCTCTGAGAACGCTGGTTAGTCTATAGCTGCGCAAAATGTGGGATTCCTCCAAAGAACTTTTGCTTTTGTTCCTTTTTTTGTTCCTTTTTTTAACAAAATAAAACCTCTGTAGTGAACAAGAAATTAGCAACAAAAAAAAATCTTATTTTTTTAGCCTTTGAATTTTTCGCAAACAGTTGGACTGCATCAAGTGGAAGAAGACAGATGTGTGGCTGAGGAGGGGGGGTGGGGGGGGGAAGGGTTCAGGGGCTTAATGGAAAAATACTATCCATATCTGTGCTGTGTAAAGAGTCCCATCCTGGGTCAGCTTGGCCCGGCTTGGCCCGGTCCGGATACGTGCCGCTCCTCGGGGCAGCAGATGTGTGACAGATGTGTGGCAGATGTGAAGATGGCGTGCTCTGAGGTTCCAGCTATTTTTCTTTTCTCTCCTGGCTAAGTTTCATGAGCAGCAACATGATTGTATCATCTCCAGTACTCACAAGACAGCACAGGGCTTCTTCTAAAGTCTCCTGAGAGTTTGTCTTTGTTCCTTTCCCGTCTTTATAAAACAACAAAGCCAGACTTATTGTGGAAATATGTTTAGGGAAAACCAGCCTGACACCGGAAGCCACGACCCTGAAGACAGAAGTGAGTTCAAACCGCTCACAGGAGGTGAACTAAATACATATTTGGGCCTCTCTCTCAACATTAAATGGGTTTTTTAAATGTATTTGTTAGGGCACATATAAGGCAGACAGGTATTTTCACAACTGCATCATGAACCTTGCTATATATGGACATGTAAATAAAGTTCTCTAAAGGCAAACGAGGATGTTATCTGTGACTTGGGTTTGCTTTAAGAAAACTGCCAGTGTGGGGAGATCTCAAATCTGCATTGGATAACTTTTCCTTTGTTGTGTTTCACAGAAAAAACTATTAAACAGCTTCTTAAGGATGAATGTAGGTGTGATTATGTGAAGGGTATTGCCAGATACAAACTGAAACTAAAGTCAAAAGAAGCATTTGCTGAATGTTTGTTTAAAACTGAACAGCCAGAAAAAGTGTGTGCTGCCGGTGAGATGCCAGAAAGCATCGTAGAAATATTTAGATAAGAAATGAAGGATGTGAATAGTGAGAACACTCTGCCTCCGCTCTCCTGTGAGGAAGGACTTCTCTCTCGCTGAGGAAACACCACAGCACACAGCGACTTCTCTGGTGAGCATCGGCGTCATCAGATGTGAGAAGAAGTGTCCTGGGATTCAAACCAACAGCCAGCTCCTCTCCGACTGTAGCTCTCAGTGAATAATGCAGCCGCACGTACGGTTGTGTTTTCATGCAGTGAGACGAGGTGAAGGTGGTCTGCAGTACAATAGGCTGAGGAATGGATTATTGAATAAATCATACCCGAGAGGAAGTACATTAGTAGGCAAAAGGATTAGGGCCACTTGTAAAAATAAATGACATTAAAGTCAACATTCTGAGATCAGGCAAAAAGTCAGAAAACTGAGAAAAGTCTGAAATCTGAAGAAAAAGTCAGAATTCTGAACATTTCCAAAAGTCAGAATTCTGTAAAGTTGGGAAAAAAGTAAAAATTCGGAAAAGGTCAAAACTGTAAGAATTTGAAAAATACAGAATTCTGAAATCTGATAAGAAAAACAGACCAATCAAATATTCTGACTTTAATCTCAGAGAAAAAAGTTAAGTTTTGGTCAGATAACATAAATAGATAACATGTGGCCCTCATCCTCTTCCGTACTGTAATGGTTATTGGTGTAGATGTGGACTTTCCGCCAAGACAAAAAAGCCTTACTGTCAATAAACCTGAAGAAAATGAAACTATCTCTTGTCCAGTTTAAAGAATGACTTTCACACAGGTGGAAAATAAATCATTTAGTTTCATTTTTTTAAAATGCTTCTCATCACAACACGGGGCACTCTCAAGGCTGCTATTGCCTCGACACGGTTTCCAACTAGTGTGCCCGCTCGACTACAGAAAAAACTGGATCAAGACATTAAACTCATGGAAAATACCTGTCAAAGCAAGTGGACTTAAATCCACAAAAGAGACCAGGAACAATATATAAAAGAGGCCTAAGAACAGATCCATGACTTATCCCACACATAAAGTGGTATTTATGAAGTGAGAATGTGTCACCTCATAGACTTCAGGAAAGGTGCACTTGATATTAGACAGACGTTCACTCTGGTCTTTTACTATGTTTTACAGGTTACTGTACAATGCTGCGTTGGTTTGGAGTCAATGGGTCACATGACATGGAAGCTATGGAAGAACATTGAAGCTTTTCATTCAAATAAATGCTGAATTTCCATTCATATAAAATAAGAAACACCAAAGTCCTGTCAAAAGAGGTGTGTCCAACTCCTGTGAAGAACTACAATGGAGTCACATGATTTGGAATCTATTAAACCAAGACATTTCTGAATTTCAAATATTCATGTAAAACGTGTATTTGTTTTTGAGTGAGGAGAGGGGGAGATTTATCCTTCTGGATTTCTGTCTCTGTCTCTGAGAATAACGGTCAAACAATCGATCATTCAACACAAGTTTGGTTTATTTTTCACACATAGTATTTCTTGAACAGCACATGGGAAACGCATCAGGAGGGGAAAAGACACAGTGCAGTTAAAAAAAAAAAGTTCCTTGGCTTTTAAAAGAGAAAAACTAAACAAGGGCTTGTAAAACCGAAAATAAAAGTTGTTATATTGTTGGAACAAAGAAAGCACAGGCGCAGGGCGGGAGAGACGTTACTGACAGTTAAAGAAGAGTCAAATATTCACGCTTTACCACCAAATGCACGGCCGCCGTGATACAGCATCGATCAGAGCAGAGTGCAAGCTCGTGGGCGGACAAAGGCATTCAACCGTACCCATGATACCCTCACTGTAAAAGCCCCTCTTCTTTCCGGCATATGTAGCTAAATGTCTGCACAATTAAATACAAATTGCATACTATATTGTGAAATGAATCCCAGTGGAACTTTGGCTGTGAGACTTTCTACTGTACTTACTGAGAAAAATCATATTCATCAGAAGTGAGGCAACAAGCATGCAGTAAGAGTGTTGGATGGTTCATCTGAGTCGCTGTGCTGTACACTGACCCAACAGAGACACCGTTTAGTTACACAATAAGGACTGAAAACAGACTACAGCATATTTACTACCACTTTTGAATAAAAAAGGGAAATAAAACAGAAACAGGAGACGGATCAGAGGGTCTTCTTTTTTTTATCTTTACACAGGACTCTGTCCGTCTCCACCACCAAGGAGAAACATGATTTAAAAAAGGAATACAAATATATTTCCCCGCCTGTGTTGATTTTGTACGTCTCCATGTGTGTGAGTGCGTCCCCGAAACGCAGTCATAGGCAACCCCAATACATAAACATATCATTACAGAAGACGAGCAATCACTATTCATAAAAAATACTGAAATAAACGAGTAATAATCAAAGAAAAAGCTTGAAATGTGCCTGTTTCGTCTACACAGTGGTGATGCATGTCCTAACGACGCTGTGATATACAGTTTGCCTGCCGGTGTGGAGTATGATACAAGGAGGAGCGAAAACCTGGTGTTAAAAGAGGTTTGACGGTTTTGAAAAACACTTAGGAGTTAGATAAGAAGATTGATAGAGACAGTTTTCTTATTTAAATCCATAAAGGTGTCTTCAAAAAAGTCAAACTTAATCAATATCTTAGATGTAACACTAACGCATCAGCAGGCAGGCGGAGGTGAGACAATGACTGATCATTCTCATCTGGTTTGCAAATCAAAAGGCAACAGCAACTAGTTGCGTAACATGTGGGAAGGGTCAGGATTAGTCGCTGCTTCGTTGGCTGCTGATGATAATCGGGGGGGTGTTAGTTCGCCCTGTTGTCGGCCTGACAGTGGAGCTGCTGCTGCTTCACGGGGCTGACAGGCCTCTAATGAGAGGAGGGAGAGCAGAACCTTCCGGAGAATCAGAGGAACGACTGTTTGACGCTCTGTTTGTGTCTCCGGGACGCGGAGCTGCTCATTACACGCTGCCTTTGTCAGACCAAAATAAAATAGATATTAAGCAGAGAGACGGGGGGGGGGGGGGGGGGGGTGTGTGTGTGTGTGTGTGTGTGTGTGTGTGTGTGTGTGTGTGTGTGTGTGTGTGTTTCTCCCTCAGAGGTCTTATCCAAGTGTGTGTTTTTTACTAAGTAACTAAGTACATTTACTCCAGTATTGTACTTTACATTGTTAGGGACTACGTTACTTGGGTATTTCAGAGTTTTGCAACTTTGTACTTTTGCTCCACTACATTTATTTGGTTCCTTTAGTTACTTTGCGCAATTTGGATTAAAGATGTGAAATATAATCAAGTGTTAAATCAGACTTTAGTTCCACCTGGAGTAAATCCACAAGCTACCCTGCAGTATACAAAGTCATTCAAACTAGCTGCACCTTTACCAGCTTTGAGAACACTTTAAAGGTGGGGTAGGTAATTTTGGAGAAACCAGCTCGAGTGCTCTAGAATTTGAAAATACACAACCGGAAAAAATCTGCCACTTCTTTATAGAGCCCCTCCTCCAACACACACGGACGCGCACATGACCAATGAGGGCACGAGATAAGTTTGTGCACAGATGGAAGGCTGACAGGCAGGTAGGCCATCCAGTTATTTTAGCCGGGCCGGGTAAAATGATTGGTCGTGCTTTTTACAGTATTACGGCTTCCACAGATGACATTTTTTAATGTATTTATTGTCAAAGCACTTCAGATATTCATTGCTATCGGGATGTTGAGAGCATTGCATGGAATATAACAAGTGTTTCTGAAGTGAATGACATACCCCACCTTTAATGATCAATCATTATAAAACATATCATATATATTATTGTGAAATGGACCAATCTGCACAACGACTATACTTAAGAACCAGATCACTTCTCCCACCTCTGTTTCTTTGTGTGAGCAGGTGTGTGTGTGTCATGTGAGTGTGTGTGGATATCTGAAGTGCCCCCCCCCCCTCTCGGAGCGTCATCGTTCCCCAGCTCCTGACACCTCTCTGGGGGGGGGGGGGGGGGGGGGCTGCGGCGTCAGCCTCATTAAGGCCTCCACTGTCTGGCTAATGAATCGATTGTGTGGTATCAGGGCTCCTGGCTGCCTCCTCTGGGGGCCTCCCTTCCACTGAGCTCTTAATCAGGAAACAGCCCTAATTACCCCCCCCCCCCCTCCTTCCTCTTCCTCTCTCACTTTCTCTCCTCCTTCTTGTCTTTCCCTGCTGACTTTATCTCTACGCTCCACCGCCCTTTTTCTTTGTCCTTTCTTATCTCGCTGCTTTCCTTTCTCTCTCTCTGCTATCATGCCGCATCCTTGGGCTAAAAGTGGAAGAAGGGGAGGGGGGGAGGAGGCATTTTGGAGCTTCCATAGTAGCTTATATCACAGGAGATAAGGGGGAGATGGGGGCTGTATAAGGGGTTCGGGTCGGGAGGTCTAAGGTGATGCAGTTGCTCCAAAAAAAAACCAAACATGAAATCTCCGTCCTGTGTGTCCCCTCCCGTCCTCAGTACACCACCTCGTACACCGTGGCCTTCTTGTCCCCGGAGCCCGTCACGATGTACTTATCGTCGGGGGAGACGTCACAGCTCAGCACGGACGAGGACTCCTTCGACTGGAGGAGAGGAAGAGGGATGAGAGATGGAGAGAAACACAAAGAGAACGATGTCAGAAAAGGAATGACTCATCAGCTGATACTCAATCATACAAGACATATTTGCATTTCCAAACAGTCTGCAATTATTTCCAAACTCCACAGCTCCGGGATGCTGACTCATTCGTCTGCTGCCTCGATGTGAAACACACTTCTCCCCCCCCCCCCTCTCGTTCTCTGGAGAGATGTAGCCTCATTAGCCGCAGGTTTGAGCGCCACTAGCTGATGGTCTGTAGGAACCGGCAAAGTGCACGCTTTTCTTTTTCCTCCTGTGTTTGAAAGCCAGACCTGGGCACCTGGCTTTAGGTGATCTAACGCTCCCTGTAGTCCCCCCCCCCTCCTCCCACTGCTCCATCATCATTTATCTTCCTCCCTCTCTTCCCAGACTCTCCTTCCTCCTCCTCCTCCCTCTCCATCCTCTTAGACTCCCCTCTCTCTCTCCTCTCCCCTCCTCTCCCCTCCTCTCCCCTCCCTACAGCAGAACTGTCAATCATCAAGCCACCGGTGAGAGGCCATTTCACACAGGACCCCTCATACTACACCAAGATAGCAGGTAAGGGGGAGATAGGGGAGGAGGCGAGTTCAGGAGGGAGGGAGGACATGAGAAGCCAAAAGATGAGTTTGAAAGGGTTTGAGTCAACGATAGGAACAAAGAGAAAACGCACATCTTCCGGCATGAATGTCAAACACTAAAAAGCCCTTCTTGATAAGTTTAGTGAATTGCGTAAACAACAAAGACCACAACTATCTTTGAAGTCTGTTGAGCACATGTATTTATACAGAACAAATACATATATATATATAAATAGAATAGAACAAATCTAGAAGAATCTATTCAGTTAGATGAATTAGGCATAAGCAATGATGGTTATAGCAAACAATACGGTGGCCGACTGGTGCAAATGTAATCAACACACTGACATTAGGAGCAACACATTCATCAGCCTAGAAATCAGAAAAACAAACACTAATGCCCCGAAACACATGCAAACAATCCTCTTCACCAACTAAACACACATTTGCTAAAAGCTCTGCATAAACGAAAGGGGGGGGGGGGGGCGGTAAAAGGTGATGCACACAGCCGGCACCCGAGCGCTGGTTGACGTTCGGGATTATTTTTGTGTCCCCATTTCGGTTGAGTTTTGAGATCCTTGCTGATTTTTTTTTGCAGCGTTCTGTATTTGCACATTTTGAAAGTGCAGCGTGTTTCAAGTGTGTTGGGCTGTTGTTGCGCACGTCGGCCATCGTACTATACAGCTTGTTTGATAAAGAACAAAGCAACAGAGGGACAGAAATGACGCACTTGAACTAGCCAAAGGATCGGAGAATACATGTATGAGAAAAGGACTGAAAAGTGGAGAAGGGGAAGGAGAGAGCACGGAGGGTAAACCAAAGGACAGAAGAGAAACAAGGGTGGAGGTAAAGATTAGAAGTGAGAGCACAGAGAGGCATACATAAACAGAGAGACGGGGAGAGAGGAAAGAGAAGGGGGTTAAAGAGATGCAAGGAGACAGAAACAGGAAAGGACAGCGATAAAACCAGAGGAGAGGAGGAAGAGGAGGGTGAGCGGTGTAACACGCTGACAGCAGGGAGCTGGCAGCAGAAACATTTGGCATTTGGATAACAAAGCAGATAGTGAGTTTCCTCCTGTTAGTCTGTGACAGCCCCACACACACACGCACACGCGCACACGCACACACACACACACACACACACGCACACACACACACACACGCACGCACACGCACACGCACACGCATACACACACACACACCCCAAAAATGGTCCAACATCTCCCCTTGCTCGTTTCATTCAAGATGAACTGGCCCAGCTCAAGATGAAGGAGCTATAACACTTGTTCCGTGTGTCAGAGCTGAGAGTGTGTGTGTGTGTGTGCGTGCGTGTGTGTGTGTGTGTGTGTGTGTGTGTGTGTGTTTGGCAGCCTGCACTGTCTGATATACCTTCGCTAGTCACCATGGATCAAAAAACTGGATTTAAAAACGTTTTATCACTCGCTTTTCCATCTAAACGTTCTCAGCTTTTTCCTCTCTTTTACACATTTGCTCAATGTGTGTGTGTGTGTGTGTGTGTGTGTGTGTGTGTGGTGTGTGTGTGTGTGTGTGCGTGCGTGTGTGTGTGTGTGTGTGTGGGGTACATAGACAGGAAGCACAGATATCTTAAACAACACTCTCCCCACCGACTAACAGATGACTCTGCGACCCCGTACAGCACACATATTTATATATACCCAAATATGTACACCCACAGAGTATACACATCCTCAGAGCGTTGCACTCGTCTCTCACCTGGAAAATACTCGCTCCATATGGTGTCCTCCATGCATTCAACAGATTGTCTTTTCCTGTGCTCACGAACCACTTGCCTGAAACAACACACACAGAGCTGTGGGTTAAACAAAGGAAAAGGGCTGATATACTAACAGGGGAGTTCTGTTTGTCAGGAGCGGCAAATATTAGAGAAACATTTAGGAACCAATCCAGAGTATGACATCTGTTTCCCCTTTTCCCACTGACTGTAGTTCAGTTCTGTGTTGGTGCTAGTTGAGTTCAAAAGAACCACTTTACTTCTCCACTGACCAGAGCCCTGTAGGAGCAGCGTCGTGAGGTCACTGATTACGTCAGTGTGAATATCCCTCAGAAATTGTGAAGTGGGTCGGAACAAGCTCCCAGAAAGTGGGCTGGGCATTGAACGGGCGGCTGTGGCTCAGTGGGTAGAGCTCAGTGGGTAGAGTGCTGGACTTCGAATCAGGGGGTAGCTAGTTCGAGTCCCACTGCAGTCAGCATGTCGTTGTGTCCCTGGGCAAGACACTTCACCCAAAATGGCTCCTGTGGGGATTGTCCACAGTACTGAATGTGTGTAAGTCGCTTTGGATAAAAGCGTCTAACAAATGACATGTAATGCAATGAAGAAGATTTTTGGAAAGGCAGTAGTGGCCAAACGGTGGTACTACAGCGTCCGTGAGGTCATTTTGGCCCAAAAACAAAATAATTTGACTTACATTGTGTAAGAGACGTCTAAATCAGCGTATCATTTTTCTTTAGCTAAATTAAATACCCAGTACAAACAATTGTATTGCTCTTATTTAAAATCGTGAGGGTCTTAAAGTTGTAAAATGTTGAGCTTAATGTGCCACTGAGCGTCTCTCATAGGAATGAACGATACTCCAACGCTGTATCCAGTTCTCTTTACACATCCATGGGTCTGAGCTGTGCTTATGTTGCTCTTTTTCTTAAATGATAGCAAACAAGTGGTCATTAAAAGTATAGAGAGAATAAATAATGTGTCACGTGTGCCTGGTTTACGTTGCGTGACGTTTGTATTTACTTGTGAGTTCACATTCTAGCCACCTTTCGGTTTTGGCGCTACTGTTCCTGTGACAACTTTCTACTCTACTCGCCATGAACTCTTATTGCTCAGAATGATCTGCCCCAGCCTCGGACGTTAGCCTCTTGATTTACGCTGCACTTCATGCCGTCCGATAAAATTGTGGGGGCAGAAGTTTGACACATTTTCATTGCAAAGAGCCGGCGCAACGCTGCATTGAAAACATGAAAAACTGGTTCTCAATCTGGCACAAATTGGCCCTTAAACCACCTTGGTGAAAAAGTGTGTGTGTGTGTGTGTGTGTGTGTGTGTGTGTGTGTGTGTACGTACCACAGGAGGCGAACTTGAGAGAGAGAACACAGCTCTCGTGGAGGTGCAGCTGGTACTTGTCAGGTTTGGAGACATGCAGGACTTCCACGTTACTGCTCTCCATTCCCACAGCCAGCCACTCGCCTGTCGGACAGTAACCCAGAGAGAAGATCTGGAGAGGGGGGGATCAAAGGGAAGGTAGAAAATGAAATGGGAGATAGGAGGGCAGAAGAAAGGAATCAATGGTGCAGAAATGAAAACAAAAATTGGGAGAAGATGAGAGGAAATGGGGGATGAGGGAGGAAAGAAGATAAGGGTGATGAGAGACAGAGAACAATGGAGGGAAGCAGGGAGGGACACAAGAAGGAATTAAGTGAGTGAAGGTATTTAGGATATCAAGGAAAAGAAAAAGGTAATGGAAAGTTTCAAAGGAAAGAGGGAGGACAGAGATGGAGGTAAATAAAGAGTGAATGAATACGTTGATAAAGAAAAAAGGAGAATAGAAAGAGGCAGAGGGAAAGTGGAAGATAGAGAGACGGCAAGCAATAGAGAAAGTCATTACGGTGGATCGAAACTCATCTCTCTATAGCTCTGTTGTGGCAGTGAGGTGTGTGTGTGTGTGTGTGTGTGTGTGGGGAGGGAGTCTGTTGGCAGAACTGACATTGTTGTTTGTTGATGTGTTTTCACTTGTGTGTGTTTGTATTAATACCTGCAAGGTGAGGTCACAGTGTGTATTTGGATTTAAATATTAACTTATGAGGTCAAATGCACGTGTTATTTTGTTCACATGTATGCACTGTATTGTGGTGCTGTGTGCATGTTGGTCCCATAAGTGGTGTATGTGTTGTTATTTTGACTCTCGCCATCTTGTTTTTTTGCAACCATAAATAACTCCTAAAGTTACGATACCTTTTCATGAACTGAAAACACACTGTAAACTGGTTAAAGTTGCAAGACGTGTGAGCGACCTGTCAATCACAACGGATAACCGCTCTGAAGAAAATCCTGCTTTATTGTCTATTATGGTCTAAATGGGATCCTAATCTACTAAATGAAGAAGTTTGACAATAGCAATTGAGACCATGGACTCAGTAGGAAAATGTTTATTGAGGTAAGAAATGAGGGGGGTTTTCTCATAGACTTCTATACATTCAGACTTCTGGGAAACTAGCCCCACTGCAGGACACTAGAGAGAATGCAGGTTTACGGCACTTTCCTAACCCATAGGTTGTCGCTTGTCGTTTCCTTGCAACCTACACTTGTCTCTGTGTGTTTATGAGTATGTGACCGTGTGTGTGTGTGGTGTGTGTGTGTGTGTGTGTGTGTGTGTGTGTGTGTGTGTGTGTGTGTGTGTGTGTGTGTGTGTGTGTGTGTGTGTGTGTGTGTGTGTGTACCTGCGAGGTGAAGTCGTGCTGCTGCAGCTGCCGTCCCTCCCGGAGGTCCCAGCAGCGGACCGTGTTGTCCAGCCCCCCCCGTCCACAGCTTGGTGCCGTCGTTGGAGATGTCGATGCAGCTCGCTCCGTCCGTGTGGCCCTGGAACTGCCTGCAGAGCGGAGGAGACACACAGAAGCACCACAAATAAAAACAAAGCCATGCACACACACACACACACACACTCTGAAGTCTCTTTCTCCTGGAGGTGTCAGAGAAATATATTCTAATTCCGCCCTCCCTGTAGCGACTACTGCCCTCACCTGTTCCAGCCTTTTCTCCTCACCACAGTCTTCCCTCTTCACCTCTCTTAATGCATCCTTCTCCTATAAATCCTGCAGTTTTATCGCATACGCCTACGGCTATTTCCTCCCCCCTCTCCTCAACTGACTATAGGGTTAGTTAAGGTAGCCAATGATTTTCCCTCCCTCCCTCCCTCTTTATTCTTCCATATTAAATCTACTTTTTTATAGAAGTTCTTGAAATGTTTCCACATCCTCCAGCCTCCCTCCCTCCCTCCCTCTCCCCTCTGCGCTCTCTCCTGACAGCAGACTATTTGTGGAGGCAAAACACACTTTTTTAAATTTTCTTTTTCACCTTCCTCTGTCCTCTCCTCCCTCTCTCCCTCTCTCCTCTCTCCTCTCTCCTCTCTCCTGACGAGCCGGCTATTTGACCAGCTTCCATGGCATTTACTCAAACTCCTCCTCTTACCAAATGGTGGCATGTAATCAAGTACATTTACTCAAGAACTGAACTAGCATTTTCAATTCATGCTACTTTATATTTTCACTTCACTTCATGTTTGAGCCAAATGCTGTACTTCTTACTCAGCTACATTCATTTGACATCTTATTTGACTAGCTACAATTAAGATTACTAACATCAAATATAAATAAACTAATGAATTATGATATATTATTAGAGGTTAGGATACCTAGCAGGATAACAAGTCACTCAAATAAACCCTTACCTTTACTAAGAGCAACTTGGAATGATACATACAAACTAATGCATCACTAATTAAAAACACAAAAGTTTATGACATATGTTGTACTTTTCCTTTTGGTATTTACTTGAACGAGATTTTGAGGCGGAAATGTTACTACATCATTTACACTGTAGTGTTCCTACTTCTACTACAAATACTCGAGTGCTTCCTCCCCCCCCCTCTCACCTGACCAGCGTCTGGTTGTGGAGGTCCCAGACCACGATGTTCCCGTCGCTGCAGCAGGAGAAGCAGACCTTGTTGTCGGGGGAGATGGCCAGAGCGTAGCAGGCGGGCGCCGACGACGTCAGCTCCGCCTTGATGCGAGGAGTGGGCGTGGCCAAGTCCCAGATGGACAGCGTGCTGGCCTCCCCCCCCACGATCAGGGTCCGTCCGTCAGGGAGGATTTTACAGGAGCGGATGTAGTTATCCCTGTTCTGAT
The DNA here is from genome assembly GCF_902827165.1 of Trematomus bernacchii. Taxonomy (NCBI): domain Eukaryota; kingdom Metazoa; phylum Chordata; class Actinopteri; order Perciformes; family Nototheniidae; genus Trematomus; species Trematomus bernacchii. Next base: position 2,009,802 of record NW_022987739.1, on the reverse strand, counting down.
TGGACAAAATAATAAAAATGTTTGGGTTAAGCTAGAAGTGAATGATCTTGAAACACTGAACGTTTAAGGCTGAAATACATCTCTGATCTTCTGCTAAATTATGAACCATCCTTAGTTCGGGTATGATGGGTCTACTTTCTTTCCCCAGAGTCAAAACTAAATATCAAGATGTGGCATTCAGTTATTATGCTCCAAATCAGATTTAGGGGAATTAAAATCCAGTACAGCATTTCACGCATTACAAATGGTCTCCTATTTGATACCTGCTTCTCCATATATACACAGATACTCACACATTAGGAATACATTTTTCCTTCTATTTTGTTTTTCAAAGAAATGTATTGATGTTTTTTTAGTATATGTTCTTTAATGTCGCCATAATTATTGAATTCAATCTATTGTTTGAATATTGATCTTCTCCTTTCTTTCAAGTTGAGATTTGATTGGGTTTACCATTTGTTATCTGTTATATTTATGTCATTTTAAATTGTGCAAAGCAATAAAATACAAGAAAGAATATATATCTGCAAGTCGGCTGCAACTCCCAATTATTTTAAATCAAGACTGATTACTTTTATTATTGCCCCTGCCTTTTATTAAATCAGATAATTATTCATCTTACACTGCACTGTGACTTTTATTCTTGTATTTTATAGCAGTCTTATTCTATTTTAACCTTTCTTTAATTTGTATTATATGGGCTTTTTAATGATTTTGGCTTTTTATGTCTTTGGGCTTTCAATGTTTTTTTGCGCAGCAGTTTGATTTGCCTTGTTATCAAAATGTGCAATATAAATAAACCTTCCTTTGCCTTTTCTATGAGGCTTCATGGGACAGATGATAACATGATGGGGAACTTTTAGGATAATAATGTGGACATTTTGAGAATGTTAACAAAATCTATGAGGGAAAAAATGACATAACCAAAACAAAGCTGCAGCCTGATGTGTGAATGTGTGTCTGTGAACCCATTTCAATCTTAAACACACTCTGCCTGTTTGGCTTCCTCTCTCGTCTCCTCTCACCAGACAGTCCAGCTGCGCCATGGGGCTCTTGCTCCCCGGCTGGCTGATGTCCCACACCTTCACGCAGCCCTTTCCTCCGGTGTAGACGTGGCGGGTGGAGGTGCTGATGGTGACGGCACACACCACCTCTCCGTGGTTCAGGGTGTGGATCTGACGGGCGTGCCGAGGGATCCCCGGGCCCAGCAGGGCGTCGGGGGGGAAGGGAACCGGCTGCATCTGGCCGTCTGCGCTCACATGGAACGAGTAGGCTCTGCGGAGAAACAGAAAGAGAAATAAATCAATACTTCAGGAGTGAAGAGCTAAAATTAAACAGAGTTTTGAGGGCACAGCAGAGGACAGTGAAGGATACATGGGAGGAAGACAGGACAGAGAAGATGGAATCAATCATTTTAATCAATGAGAAAGGAGGCGAGCAACAGGTAAATAAACACAATGCACAAACAGCTACAAGCAAATCAGAGAGTTGAGACTGCAACGGTAATGGCTTTGGATCTTCAGTCATATTTGCCTGAATTCTGGCAATTACTAGCCCCACTGTAGCTGTAGGCGGGGATGCATAATGGCAGATTGTATTACAGGGCAGAGGCAGTGTGGCATTGCTAATGGCCGATCAATAGTGTAGCTGTTGGAGACCCAGGCTGTTTTATGATTTCAAATTAGCACCGCAAGAATGAATTGCTGCTCTGCAACAAATGACAAAAACAACATCATTCAACAGTCTGCACAGCCGAGTGGACTGTGTGCAGGCGTGCTGGAGAAAGTGAGCTGGGCGCATGCAATTCTATAATATATGTCTTTGTTGGACACGGTTAATGTGCAACGCTGAAAAGCACAGGGGGAATAGAAAACCCCAAAATCCTGCAGATGGGAGAAACTATTTATTTGGGTTCTCATCCAATCCAAAATGTGATTATCACTGAGCGAGTTTTCAGTAAAGTATGAGCAATCTTATGTGTCTAACTATGTATTTAAGCTGCCCTGATTATCTTGCTCAGCATTCACATTTCTTTCCAATGAAAACAAAAGAAAGTTATGCCGTGTTTAGCTCAGAGCTGCACAGATCTGCTGCTATGTCCCCCTTTCAACACTATCACCCTCCGTCAAAGAGGACATAGAACCTATTTTGAGCCTTTACTATGAAATGTTTACATGCTTTAATGTTCAAAAAGCGTTTTATTTTTCACATACTGCCCAGACTGAGATTTCCTCCAACAAATGCATGTGCTGCAGCTCAATGTTTACAGACAAATAGTAATTAAAGGCTTGAAAATGCGTCTACCAAATATACTTACACCCCGTTTTCAATCCTAAATGAAATATGGACAGTGTGAATACTCACGGTTTGCCCCCAGAGGAACCAGGCAGAGAGGAGGACAGCCCCGGGGCCCTCAGGTGAGACCGAGACTCATACGCCACCTGGAGGAGACAAAAGAGTGGACGAATAATTAACAGCTTTACCCCTAGATTCCACCGGGTCCGTCTGCGCCGCGTTACGGCCGCGCCGCAGCGCTAACGTAATGTCGGGCAGGCAGGAACTGGAACGTTCAGAGCATATATAGCATATATATATATAGATATATACACACACACACAAACTAATTTTGCAGACTCTATCCCTCCGTAGTCTTTCAAGTAGGAGGAGAAATGCCAGCGTTCTCCTCCGGTTTTACAGGATTATTATATTATATTATTATTATATATTATTATTATATATATAGAATAATTATGATGAATGCATTTTTTTACCACTAAAATACAGCAACACATCTTTGATTCATGTCGTTTATAACTGGAATATTACAATTATTATTAACTTTGTCTGTACAAAGTAGCCTGTCCAGGAAATATGCCCAAATCAACAAAAACTGCGAGCCGGCAGGCACGACGCTCCGCTTCTGAAATGCTTCTGAAATGCTTCTGAAACGCGCCTGGTAGGGTATGACGCCGGAGGAGGCCGGACCAAAACCGCGGCGCAGCCGTAACGCGACGCAGACGGACCCGGTGGAATCTAGGGGTTACACAGACTTAAAGAGGACAAACTGTATGATGGTCATGTTTAGGTGAGTATAAGTTATTTGGGTTTCCACTATAACTTGTTTACATGCCTTTATGTTAAAAAAAACACATTAATTTTGTCTGAAAAAAAATATTTTTACCATCTTTCAGAAAGACTTAATTTTGAGCCTGTCTCTTTAAGTTCCTCTCTTAAAAAAGCTTTTCAAGCAGTCAGTGAGATAGGGATGTACATTTGAATAAACCTACATGTGACTTAGGAAGTGGAGCCAAATATGAATGGCACTACCCAAATGTATGTGCATTTTTTTTACATTCTTTAGAAAGGCGTGGATTTGCAATAGCTTCAACCATTGTACAGACATGTATCCACATGTTAATGCATTCAACACTGATAACGTGACAAACACTTGACCTAATTGCAAAATGTCAACCTCCTAAGGCGTAAACCGCCGCCACGAAAGGGTGTGGACATTTTTGTCAGAGCATCTTAAAAAGCAGCTGATTTATGGGCAACATTAATTAAATGTGTAGCACGTACAGGCAAAGCATATGTAAAATGATCCAACAGAATTTCTTTTAAGTTGAAGTAAAAATGTAATGTTATCCCAAAAATTACTCAGCATTAAAACAACAGGCTGACTGCAGTCTGCGGTCTGAAACTCTGCTGAAGTGTGTGCATATTACTGTGCTGACACTAATGTGGGATGTTATGAGCATACTGCCTTCCCCCAGATTGATGACAAGGTGGTGAAGGGGCACCGCAGTGTACATCCTGCCTTAGGCTGGGTCTTCTGGGAGCTAAATACTGTAGCTACACTGACGCCAGGCTACATCAACAAACATGTTACTACATGTCGGCCATAAGAGACTGTAAAAACTGTGATTTAACGGCTGAGGCTGCTTCCTGTTGTTTATGTTCATGTTTGCCATGCTGGACGTTTAAATGATAATGAATTTAATTTGGAGCATGTTGAAGAAAGTATTTTTCAGGAGTGCTACACAGATTTGCATTTGTGAGTCTTATCAATTACAAAACTTCTCGCCATGACTGTCCCTTTCTATCAAAATGAATAAGTTAATGTAAGCATGATAACTTTAATCATGTAATGAATGCTCTACCTGACAACACAGGACACATTGAGCTTTTTTAACAGTCAGAGGGTTAGAACTGAGGCTGAACTATAAATCAAACCTGGACTTAATAATAATAATAATAATAATAATGCAACACATTTTTTATTAGAGCGCTTTTGCAGGTGCTCAAAGCGCTTTACAATTACACATACAGTATTAGACATATAAGAGTCATTACTGTGGACATTACCCACAGGAGCAAATTCGGGTGAAGTGTCTTGCCCAAGGACACAACGGCCTGACGCAGTGGCGGCCGAGGAGGGTTTCGAATTGGAGTTCACCAACGCCCCTTCATCTGATGATCAACGCTCTAACCCACTGCGCCAAAATCGCCCCAAAGACTTAGACTCTTTAGAGTAACCATTTGGCCTTTACTCACCATGGGGCTGCGGGAGTAGGCGTTGGCTGCAGCGCTGATCTGTGGAGAGAGAGTCAGAGCCCCCCCGAAGCCTCCTGGGCTGGCCAGCTCTCCGTTCAGTCCTGCGTGGGACACCACGCCAAAATGAGCTGGGTATGAACCGGGGGGCACAGACATGGGACTGCGGAGAGCTGGGGAGGGAGGGAAAGAGGAATGAGGGGATGAAGGAAGGAGGAGAAACACTACATGGAATCTAAACACAATCACAGAGGGTTTTTTTTTTTAATTACATTTTAGTTGTTGCGCTATCAGGTAAAACAATGTTTTTTATTACTGGCCACAGGAGCAGAGAGCTGTTGAGACTTGCTCAAGAGTCCAATGATAAATCTGGATCTCTATAGTTAGAGTCACAGGGGTCTTACTTTATTTTGAGGCTTTGTGTATTTGAAATATCAGGCCCAAGGGGAGGCATTTTGTTTAACTTTGCACTGACAAAAATCAAGATATTTTGGGAGGAAAACCGGTAAACTACATGAATACTCAGCAGTAATTTCATACCATAAACAATCAGGAAAAGGGAAAACTGGGGGACAAAGGGATGTAGGGCATGAAGGGCAGAGGAATACTCGGAGCAAATCCCATTCTGGCCATGACAGTTCAATTCAAAGAGCTCTCGTTCAGTTTAAAACATATAAAAAAGAGCTCAAGTGGAGCAGCTAAATTAAAAGTCATGAGTAATGTTAAAGCTTTCTCCACTATGTAATGATGCATGTAATCATATCACCATTTGAAGTTGGCTTTTCCTGAGAAGCTTTCTGAATGAGTGGTTTACAAACTATTTTGTCAACGGTAACAATATGCAGGGCAATCTTTAAGTAAGTAAATAAGTCAAATGTATTTATAAAGCGCTTTTCACAGACATAGTCACAAAGTGCTTGACAAAACATTAAAACATCATAGGAATCATAAAAGAATAAATGACCACACGTGTTAAGAAGTGCTAAAAACACAATCCACAGTAAAAACACAATAATAACATAGGATACATAGATGTAAGGTTTTATATCCCCAGCCTCACCTAGAGGGTCTGCACTGGAAGCTGCTTTGCTGACCAGACGCAGGCAGGAGGTGCTGGGGCCCGGGGCTCCGGGGGTCAGGGCCTCTCGGTGGGACGGGGACGGGGTGCCAGACTTGGACAATGGAGACTGAGACTTAAAGTCAGAAATGAAATATAACCAATAAAAATCATGGCTGATCTGTCCTGGGAGGTATACGGCTTATCACACCTAAGCCCTCGTTTTTTTACGCTGATGTTCAGAATGATGATCACTTGTTAATTTTGATTCAAATCCATGACGGTGTTTCTGGCACAGCTACAGCTATCATCCAAGTGGCTTGTCAGCAACATTTAATAAGACAATAATTATTTATTCCAAAACAGTAGAGGATTCAAACCCCCACTCCTTTACCAGATGTGATAGACACATTAATGCACCGATAATCATAATGCAGACATTTAAAAGTTTACGCTTGGTACTTTAAGTATATTATGATGCCGGCTCTTTAAGCCCTCTGCTCTGGCTCCCTTGAGCTTAGACAAAAATAAGAAGGAAATCAAATAAAAATATGTGTAGGACTATTTATATTTTGTTGCACGGTTGAAAATGTTTCGTATCTTGTATTTTGAGGTGATACTGTGACACGTAAAAAAAAAAAAAAAACGGTTTTAATTAGGTCAACTAAAATATGCGTCATATCCTGCGACGGTCCCGCACCAGCGCATTTTCTTGCAGGCGAATAACCTGACCCCCGGCTCGATGAGCGAACTATGGATAAATCAAAGAAAAGAAAAGTATCGGAGGAACACAGAGGGTTTCATTCTGCGTGGACAGAGTTATCTGCTTTCACAGCAAACGATGCTGGCTTACCGGTATGTTTCATATGTGGAGACAAGTTGTCAAAGGTGCTGCAGCCTTTACGTATTGGAGGAAAAACACGGGAGAGGAAGACAGCTGACGATCTCCAGTCATAATTCAATCAGTTAACTCTTTTTAGGGTGCAGCTATAGGTTTTATTTATTTCAAAGTGGGCCCATTTTAATTATATTCATGTTCTTCAAATGTGCAGAGGACTCCCCAAGTGCTGTGTTGATTTATTTTAAAGTAGGCCTGTGTATTTTTTTAAATTCTCCTTATAAGAGTTCTTTGTTTATTATTAGAGGTAAACAGTTTTCTATAATGTAATTAGGGCTGTGCAATTAATCGTTTTTTAATCGCAATTACGATTTTGACCTGCCACAATTACAAAAACAACATAATCGAAAAAAACGATTATTTTGCTTTGCTAGGTTGTGACAGTGCACTGCAACATATTTGATCTAATTTATTTTATAGTCTAATTTATTTATCATATTTATATATGTTTAGTAGCTTGTTGAAGTGCGCTCCAAAATATATATATATTTTTTTATTGGTATTTATTATTTTGATATTATTTATTTAAATGTAATAAATGTATCATTTATTTTTGTATTGGTTTTTCAGTTGAATTATACGTTCAGGGTAATCAACAGTTAAACAGATACTGTTCAAATTATTATTTAAATTTGTTTTAAAGTTCAATAAATTGACGTTTTCAAAGTCAATGAATAATCGTATTTAATAATCGTGATATCAATTATTGACCAAAATAATCGTGATTATGATTTTTGCCATAATCGCACAGCCCTAAATGTATTAAATAATAAATGCAAAAAAAATGTAGTTTTTGTCTATGATCTAACAATAAATACAACTTTATAAGCTATCAAGCTATCAAATATGTTGTGCGGCTCCAGACAAAAACATTTGTGGAAAAGGGGACAAAATGGCTCTTTTGGTCAAAAAGGTTGCAGACCCCTGAACTATACAAACACCAAAGTGACTCATTGACCCAATTTGTATTCTTTTTATTTTGATATGCCTGTCTGTGTTTTTTTTTTCTTTCCTGTTTGTATTCCATAAAATGTAAAAAGAAAAAAAGAAGCTTTCAGTACTTCTTCCAGCACTGATCATCAGAAAGTATGAGATCAGATGTCCCGTCAACCAAGAGCAGCAGCTTCCTAAGAATCACTCAGTCTCACCTGGGCAGAGTCCTTGGACTTCCCCGGGGTGGGGCTGCGGGGGTTCGGGGGGGAGGGGGCGTCTCCGGCGCTAGAGGAGCCCGGCAGCTCTTTCCTCAGAGTGGGAGCCCGGTCCAGCCCGTTCCCGTGGGGCGAGTGGGGGGGGCTGCCGGCAGGGGAGTTCGGCTCCTGGACGACAAGCATCGGAAGAGAGGTTGAAAAACGATCTAAAGTTCTGGTGTTTCTATATTTTCAGTCTCAGGAAGGTCACACAATGACTCAGCTTTTTTGCACTCAAGTCCTTTTTACAGTATTGCATCAAAATGACTTTTTCTGATTAAAGATGGAAGCCTTTAAATGCTTCAAGTTGCATATCATAATTATTATATAGCAAGTATTTATCACATGTTTACTGCAGTCTTTTGTTTGTGTTTAGGTTTTGAGTAAATACCCCGAAAACTAGATTCTCATTATTAGTAATAAACCTGGTTGCTGTTACCACCAATAAAAAGGGAGTCACCAAATCAACCATAACTGAAAATATGACCATATATGTTAAATATAGAAAGAAAAGCACACTTAGTGATACAATAAAGACAAATAAGTACACATCCATGGCTCAAATATGAGCAGCAGCAATTAAAATGCAGCAGATTCTTCTGTAATGGGCAGACACAGCCTGCAGTGCCACAGTCTGTTTGGTGATTTCTAAAAAGGCTCAGGGAACATTACATGCAAGAGTAGAGATTGTCACTGTGTCTGTACGGTGGTGTGTGGAGATAATGTTGCTGTTACAGCTGCTTTCATCACTGGAGACACAGTTGAGCCAGCGCTGCCTCCCCCAGAACAAAGTGCTGCAGTAAGCACTTCTCACCGGGCACAGTGATCAGCACCGACATTTTATACACACACACACACACACACACACACACACACACACACACACACACACACACACACACACACACACACACACACACACACACACGAACGTCTACTCAAACAAATACACACAGAGACACACACACACAGAGACACACACAGAGACACACACACAGAGACACACACACACACACACAAGAACGTCTACTCAAACAAATACACACACACACACAGACACAAACACATAGAGACACACGCACACAGACACACACAGAGAGACACACGCACGCACGCGCACACACACACACACACACACACACACACACACACACACACACACCACACACACCACACACGAACGTCTACTCAAACAAATACACACAGAGACACACACACACAGAGACACACACAGAGACACACACACAGAGACACACACACACACACACAAGAACGTCTACTCAAACAAATACACACAGAGACACACACACACAGAGACACACGCACACAGAGACACACACAGAGAGACACACGCACGCACGCACGCACGCACGCACACACACACACACACACACACACACACACACACACACACACACACACACACACACACACACACACACACACACACACACACACACACACACACACACACCAGAGAATGTGCTTCTCTTTTTCTGCCATTACCCACATTTGTCACATTTTCTGTTCTTTACGCTTTTGTACTAGTTTCTAAATCACACAAGAGACCGGTTCCGCTTTTGTGTGCAATATCAAAAAACAGCGGGCTCAGATGAAACATATTTCTGTACACTGCGTGAAGTATTTAAAGAACTCAAATATTCCAGGGGCATAAACGGCTTTGCATATATTAAATGAAGAAGACTGCAGTTATCTAATGAGAGAAGGGAGGTAGGGTGAGGAGGAGAGGAGATGGAAGAAGAGAGGCTTCAAGAAGATGGGAAAGAGAACAGAAATAAACAAGAGGTATATTAGAGGAGATTGTGTATGTGTGTGTGTGTGTGTGTGTGTGTGTGTGTGTGTGTGTGTGTGTGTGTGTGTGTGTGTGTGTTCACCAAAAGAGAACACAAATAGCAGCTGCTGGTAATGAGCTTACATAGGAGCTCTTTCTATTTACAAGGAAACTGCAGCAGAAAGCTGAAGCAGCTACATACCATTTCACAAACCCAGGTTACTCTTGATGATTGACATTAAAACAAGCAGGCGAAACAAACACTGAAATGCAATGTTGTTTAGTTGTGGATATAGGTGTAGAGCTGAAAGCATTACTTGAATTGTTGGTCTTCAGAAAAAGGAGGCTAATTTGCAGCTACTCTGTAAATTGATTAGAGTAATTTTTTAAGCAAAAGACCACAAATCAAACTAGTTCCAACTTCTTAAGCTATAAAATATCTCTTTCATTATACAAGAGTAAATATATATGGATGTTTCTATTTTATGATTATTTTTCTGATATTTAACAGACCATATTGATCTGACAGGAAGCAGCACGTGAGGCATGGGAAACACGTCTCTGACCCCCGGATCATCAGCACCGGTTCCCCTCAAGGCTGCGTTCTTTCCCCTCTGCTCTTCTCCCTGTACACCAACAGCTGCACCTCCAGTCACCAGTCTGTCAAGCTCCTGAAGTTCGCAGACGACACCACCCTCATCGGACTCATCTCTGGTGGGGACGAGTCTGCCTACAGGTGGGAGATGGACCATCTGGTGACCTGGTGTAGGGACAACTACCTGGAGCTCAACGCTCTCAAGACAGTGGAGATGGTTGTGGACTTCAGGAAGAACGCAGCCCCACCCGCCCCCATCACTCTGTGTGACTCCCCATCACTCTGTGTGACTCCCCAGTCACTGCTGTGGAGTCTTTCCGCTTCCTGGGCACCATCATCGCCCAGGACCTCAAATGGGAGCAAAACATCTGCTCCCTCATCACAAAAGCACAGCAGAGGATGTTCTTCCTGAGGCAGCTGAAGAAATTCAACCTGCCAAAGACGATGATGGTGAACTTCTACACCTCCATCATGGAGTCCATCCTCACCTCCTCCATCACCATCTGGTACGCCGCAGCCACAGCCAAGGATAAGGGCAGGCTGCAACGAGGCATCCGCTCTGCCATCCCTCCACGACCTGAGGCGGGCAGGGAAGATAGTGGCTGACCCCTCCCACCCTGGACACAAACTGTTCACCCCCCTCCCCTCTGGCAGGAGGCTGCGCTCCATCAGGACCAAAACCTCTCGCCACCTGAACAGTTTCTTCCCCTCCGCTACCGGCCTCTTAAACAAGTCCTGGCCCCCCCACTGACACTTTACCTCAGCCACAACGTAGTCTCTATATGCATTACATTAATGCACACAATGCTCAAATACTGCTTACTGCACATATTCTTATTTCATATTTCATAGTTTATATTCTATATATGCATTCTATTTCGCTGTAAATTACGGCTCTATTTTATTGCTATTTAACTATATTTTATTACAGTGTCCTTAAAGATTTTTTGTTTTATATTAGATTTTTTGTTTTATATGGAGATTCTTTGTTTTATATTTTATGTACAGTATGCACCACGACATCAAGTCAAATGTGTGAACCTACCTGGCAATAAACCCGTTTCTGATTCTGATTCTGATTTATTAATCTACAGCAAAGAAATAGTCTCATTTATAATTTTCAGATAATGTTATACGATATAGATCCCAAATTGGGACTTATTTTCACATTTTCATTACTTTGTCTGTATTCAAATTGAATTAGTTGTAAAAACACACACCCTTGCACACAGTTCACCTACAGGATGTGTGTGTGAGTGCGAGTGCGAGTGCGAGTGCGAGTGCGAGTGCGAGTGCGTGTGTGTGTGTGTGTGTGTGTGTGTGTGTGTGTGTGTGTGTGTGTGTGTGAACTATTGACAGCCCGACAGTGAGGGTTATGCAGAGCACGGAGAGGTGATACAAGCAGAGCAAAGTACATCTATAGTTATTCCCGCGAGCAGCACTGGTCCGATGGATTCATGTGTTATTCATGTTTGGGCTGCAGAGAGCTTCTGTAGGATAAAGGCTACGTGTAACTCTGGCTTTGTAGGGAAACCAAACATGTTTCTGAAACAGGGATGAACAGCTCCTGCAGAAGGACTGAGAGGAAGTGTGAGAGAGAGAGAGAGAGAGAGAGAGGAGAGAGAGAGAGAGAGAGAGAGAGAGAGAGAGAGAGAGAGAGAGAGAGAGAGAGAGAGGAGAGAGAGAGAAGTGTGAGATCTGTGGGTGAGTTCAATACTTCCCATAGTGGAGAGCGAGGATTGTGAGAAAACATTGGTAGTGAAGGCTGAATATTTTCAAATTGCTCTGAAGAACCTAATAACAATTCTGCTTCAGTGAGTGTGGTCACCATGTATGAAGATTTGGGAGTGTGACCCATTGACAAACTTTGTTATTAAGCAATAATTAGACAGAAGGTAACCCTTTCTTTCAAGATTCATAGAATTGAAGATATATAATTTGCTAGTTTTGTAAGTATTTAAGGAGATACCACACATGCATGTCCAGCATACTCATATTCTAACAGTTACAATCGCCAAGGAATTGACGAAAAACAACCCTATAGTTGAAAATGCACACGTGTTGTTAATTTCTAAATACAAAATTGCCAATCACAGCCACAGATTATTTGATATAACTAAACACTTAGTTTTGTCTTTTTTTTAGACAACCCAATATGTTATTTAAATATTTCTGAGATAAAGCAGTTGACCAAATACACCTGAAAAGGCTATGCTTAAAGGTGGGGTAGGTAAGTTTGAGAAACCGGCTCGAGATACACTTTTTGTTATATTCCATGGAATGCTCTTAACATCCCGATAGCAATGAATATCTTAAGTGCTTTGACAAAAAATCCATACAAAAATTTCATCTGTGGAAGCCGTAGTACTGTAAAAAGCACGACCAATCATCTGAGCCGGCCCGGCTAAAATAGCTGGATGGCCTACCTGCCTGTCAGCCTTCCATCTGTGCACAAACTTATCTCGTGCCCTCATTGGTCATGTGCGCGTTCGTGTGTGTTGGAGGAGGGGCTCTATAAGGAAGTGGCAGATTTCTTCCGGCTGTGTATTTTCAAATTCTAGCGCACTCGAGCTGGTTTCTCCAAAATTACCTACCCCACCTTTAAGAGTTAACAAGTGAAGGATGGCATATTTATAAAGTTACTTGAACTTTCGCACCAATAAAAGCTTAGAATGATTGGTTTGGATAATAATAATAATAATAATAATAATAATGGGTTTCATTTATAAAGCACTTCATATTTGACTTCAAGTCCCGAAGTGCTAGATGGGCAGGGATCAACTAAAAAGTATCACTTTTTTGTTGATATTTCACAATTATTAGCACACATTTTCCTATTTACTTACACCCATTAACGCCTTCTCTCCTTTTAGCTCTGTTTTGGTCTCCATCTTCCCCTGAGGGAAATACCCTACTAGCTATCTGCTGAAAGCTCGACCATGTTTAAGAGCTTAACGCTATATTTGTCTGCCATGCAGCAGGTATAACCTTCTTTTTTTTCTTTTTCTGAAATGATCTGCCTGCTGCAGCTGAGGACAGGTTTGATGCGAGTGAAAGAGTGAACCAAGTTTTCGGATGTAAGAAAGAATTGAATGAGCTTAAAATGGGGACGACCGCAGTAGAGTGATACTTTTCTGTGTGTTGTCTCTACAAGCAAACCCTTTCATAGATAGATAGATAGATCGTACTTTATTGATCCCAAATTGGGAAATTGTTTCACATGCAAGAAGACCACAGTTAATAATAAAGTATCAGCCACTAGATTAAGGATGTCAAAAAACAATTCAAACACAGATAGGTGACTTACTTCATTGGAGACGTCCACTACGAGATTGTCTTCACTCTTGTCTCCATCACTGTCCTGAGGAGCAAAGAAGACATCAAAAGGTGAAATATTCTCCAAATGTCTCCATATCCATAAAGATAAGACAGCTGGTGTGTTGGTTTCTATCTCTCTATCCCTCATACAGATATAGTATACTGTAAGTGTACATTGAGAACTTTAATAATGAAGATGGAGATACACACAGATCGATATATCAATATCACACTGGCTGCTCTTTGCTTCTTTCCACTGTCTGTCCTCCATGCAACATTTAACACTGTTAGGGAATCATTTCAACCTTCGACACAGTTCATCATTTTCTCTTCTCACTGTCTCTTTTCCCATGGCATAGTTCTACGGCCTTGGGTATTGCTGCTATCTCTCTTAAGGAGAGGCAGCTTGGGCGCATTGTTGTTGCCAGCTTATGACCGAGCACAAGCCGCCATGAAGTAGTTTACTGTTCAGGGACGAAGGTTCCCTGGCGCACATTCTTTCCTATGGACGAGAGCTCTAGTTAGATTCAGGGTACATATTTGTTTAGTCTCACTGATGAAGAATGTTGATTATTACACTCGAACTAGGTAAAACCTCGAGCTGCAGAAAGAGTTCTTCAGAATTGGTTTGGCAACCGCTGTGTCAACTCGTGACACACCACCTGTCTCGTCAATTCTCCGGCCGTAACTCCAAATAAACCCTCAGTGTTTGCCATCAAAGCTCCAGCTCTCCTCGTGTCTCTCTGAGTCCTGTTTCCAATTGCTTCACCAAGCATCTCTCACACACACACACACACACACACACACACACACACACACACACACACACACACACACACACACACACACACACACACACACACACACACACACACACACACACACACACACACACACACACACACACACACACACACACACACACACTTGCTCTTTCTCCACTGATGGCACATTTTCCCTTTTGGTCTAGCCATCTTTTTATATATCTCTCTCTCTCTCTCTTTTTCTGGCACTTAGTCACCATGGCAACAGCGCTTTGATGTGATCATGGCCTGATATTTCTATTGACATCAGTGTGGAGTGACATCAGCACCTAATTATACCGAGCCAAAACAGGGCTACGTCTACGGTCTATTCAGAGAGCAGAAAAACAGAAACACACAAAGAGAGATGAAGGGAGAGGGAGGATGGAAAGAGGAAGAAATGCAACATGAGATGGAACAAAAAGGTAGAGAGAGGTGAAAGTATTGAAATTGAGAATGGTTGATAAAGAGACAGAGATATATCGGAGCAGAAAGGCAAACAGACAGAGAGAGGAAACGAAAGAGGAAAGTAAGAAGGAAAGAAAATGTAAAATGATTAAAAACAGCGAGAAGACAGAGGCCGTTTCTCAATCGCGAGGATATTGGCTTCCAAGCCAATATTTCAAGGATGCTACGTTATCAAGTGGCGCAGCAGGACCGTTCCAATGTCCAGCATACTTGGAATTCCACCGAGGCCGCGTCCTTGGTTTTGTGGGAAATTTCGAGGCTGCACATGGGTAGACTTCGCGTCCTTAAAATCCCCACAATGCTTTGCGCACGGACCAATTTCCCCAAATCTGTGGCGGAAAATGTAAGGCGGGGCCTCTCATATGACGCACACCTGCACACTTGCTAGCCTGTTCCACTCTTCGTTTTCCAAATGCCAGGAAGGATTCTTGCCTCGCTTCTGAAGGAAGTGACTCGGAAGTCATGTGCTACCAAGCAAGCGTACTCGACATTGAGAAACGGCCAGAGATTGAGAAGGAAAAGTAGAGAAATTGAGATGTGGTGACAAGTAGACAAGGCAAACAGAGAAAGAGAGGAAGGTCAAGAGGAAAAAGTAAAAGAAGAAAATACGAAATAAGATGGAAGAGAAATTAAAAAGAGTGGGAAGAATAGTGAAATGGAGGGATGGTGATAAAGAGAAAGAGACATATAAGAGCAAACAGACATACAGTAAGAGAGAGAGAGGAATGGAAAGAGGAAAAAGTCAAACACAAAATAAGTTGGAAGAAAAAATCTAGACAGGAGGGAAAAGAAGTGAAATTGAAAGGTGGGGATAAAGAGACAGAGCAGAAGGGAAAACAGAGAGAGATGGGAGCTGTGGCTCGACGGCCAGAAAGAGAGGAAAAAGCTCCAGAAAGTGGAAACTATCTGTGCTTGTTCTCACTCTGAACTAATGCGAAGATTTGGGTTCGCTGCTGTTGTTGATGCCAAACTGATTTAGCTGGAGGCCGTGTTCCACAGACAGACTCCCGGTGTCAATCAATCCTCCCGAGCGCAAACACACAGCCGTCTAATTCATTACAGCTATCTGCCTTGGCCGTCTCTCTGCTGGCGCTACATCGCCTGCGGCTCCTTCCTCTTCCCCATCCCAGCATCCAAACACGGCTCCAATTGGCCCCGGGCCCCCCAGGAACCCTGTGTGGCCAATAACGTCATGGCCGGAGTCAGAGGCCGTCAGAGGCAGTCGGGCATTCGCGGCGCCCTACTCAGGTTGGTGTGTCCCGCACCGTCGTCTCTTTACGGCACCTTTTCACACCTCCCGCGGCCAATTCAACATGTTGAATTCAACATGTTGAATCGGCCGCGGGAGGTCAGAGAAGGTCGGCCCAAGCAATCACTCTGATTGGCTGTTCACACTACCGCTGGCTGCTGGTAAGGACAGTTATTGCCACTCGTCAACTGAAGTATTTGCGGTGTGTTCGTAGGCGGGCGGCGTAGCCGACGCAGGCGACGTAACTGACGTAAAAGTCGGGACGCCTTCGGTACGCGTTCTTTGGTCTCTGGTGGGTGTGTAGCGGCCTTTAAATGACCACAGAGATGCACTTTGTGACATCTTTGGTGTGTGTGTGTGTATGTGGCTTTATTTAAACTACTCGGTGATACATCAATAGCACACTAATAGCATCTAATATGAACAATTTGTTGCATATTTATATGTTTAATGATTGATAAATGTATTTATTTGTTTAGTAACGAGGAAAGTACATGTTTAAAAACCTTAAAATGAGCCACAGTTAGCTTAGAGGATATTTTTCATTAGCAGGAAAGACGTTTCAAAGTAATAAAAGAAAAAAAAGTAGTTAAAAAAATAATCAAATTCAACAGAAGTTTATATATAAAAAAAAGAAAACATACTTGAAATATTGAAACCAGATAGCGACACAAATAGATGATTAACTTTTATATCTAGGTGTATACTTCTTGATTTTTACCCTTCTGCAACCCATGGTCATCATTTATATACTATATTAAATGTTATCTTATGAGGAGAACAAACACGTACATAGGAGTGTGGAGGGAGAGGCTCCTTGTCGTCGCAGCGCCTCCTCTTGGCCTCGGCTCCTCCCTGAGAGGAGGAGTAGCCTCCTGACGGGCCCTGCCGCTCCTCATTGGGCTGACTGTCTGTTGATGACACTGACTTACTCTGAAAGAGAAAAAACACAATTGTAAACACACAATCTCTTAGCAATACTTCCTGAGAGACAGACTTTGAAAGACACACTTACAAGGGAAAACACAAATCTAATAAAGTACTGATTATGATATCAAATTGGCCCTAATATTCTCATTTCAGGTTCATATCAGTATGTAGTGTCTCTACTTTAAAGAGTCCTCTCCTGCTGATGTTCAGGTGTACATCAGTATGTAGTGTCTCTACTTTAAAGAGTCCTCTCCTGCTGATGTTCAGGTGTATATCAGTATGTAGTGTCTCTACTTTAAAGAGTCCTCTCCTGCTGATGTTCAGGTGTATATCAGTATGTCGTGTCTCTACTTTAAAGAGTCCTCTCCTGCTGATGTTCAGGTGTATATCAGTATGTAGTGTCTCTACTTTAAAGAGTCCTCTCCTGCTGATGTTCAGGTGTATATCAGTATGTAGTGTCTCTACTTTAAAGAGTCCTCTCCTGCTGATGTCCAGGTGTATATCAGTATGTAGTGTCTCTACTTTAAGAGTCCTCTCCTGCTGATGTTCAGGTGTATATCAGTATGTAGTGTCTCTACTTTAAAGAGTCCTCTCCTGCTGATGTTCAGGTGTATATCAGTATGTAGTGTCTCTACTTTAAAGAGTCCTCTCCTGCTGATGTTCAGGTGTATATCAGTATGTAGTGTCTCTACTTTAAAGAGTCCTCTCCTGCTGATGTTCAGGTGTATATCAGTATGTCGTGTCTCTACTTTAAAGAGTCCTCTCCTGCTGATGTTCAGGTGTATATCAGTATGTCGTGTCTCTACTTTAAAGAGTCCTCTCCTGCTGATGTTCAGGTGTATATCAGTATGTAGTGTCTCTACTTTAAAGAGTCCTCTCCTGCTGATGTTCAGGTGTATATCAGTATGTAGTGTCTCTACTTTAAAGAGTCCTCTCCTGCTGATGTTCAGGTGTATATCAGTATGTAGTGTCTCTACTTTAAAGAGTCCTCTCCTGCTGATGTTCAGGTGTATATCAGTATGTAGTGTCTCTACTTTAAAGAGTCCTCTCCTGCTGATGTTCAGGTGTATATCAGTATGTAGTGTCTCTACTTTAAAGAGTCCTCTCCTGCTGATGTTCAGGTGTATATCAGTATGTAGTGTCTCTACATGTCTCCATGCTTTAATGTTCAAAAAGCTCTCTTTCTCATACTGCCTGTGCTGCAGCACCTCTTTTCACCCTCTGTCTGAAACCAGAGCCCAGTCTGCTCTGATTGGTTAGCTGGTCTGCTCTGTTGGGATTGGTCAACTGCTCAGAGTTGTCCTACCCCTTAGCCTATCACTTACAATGTGTTGGAGCGCTAGCCAAACAAAGAGTGTTACATAGTGATGTCACTACAGTGTATGTTATGGAAGTAAACAAAGGAGTAGGAGTTGAAATGGTTTCAGGCAGAGGGGGGGAGTGTGTGGGAGAGAAACTCCCTTTGGAGGGAACACAGGGATTTTAGCCTTTGCAGACCATTTACATGCACAAAAACCTTTACAACACAGAACAGGAAAGGGAAAACCCAAAATTGCCTTAATAGGGCCTCTTTAAGAAGCATTTACACAATGGCTCTGTAGACATTAGCTTGGGTAAAGAAGGTAGAACACACTGAGCAGCAAACACACACACACACACACACACACACACACACACACACACACACACACACACACACACACACACACACACACACACACACACACACACACACACACACACACACACACACACACACACACACACACACACACACACACACACACACACACACACACACACACACACACACACACACACACACACACTCCGAGAACAGCAGACGTAGGCACAGGTTTAAACCGTAGCCATAGAAGCACAAGACAGCGTACGAAGCTAATTAGTGCTCTTCCCCCCCGACACACCGGTCCTAATGTAAAATATGACTCTCATTATTTGGCAATAAAGCTGTGCCGGCATATTTACAACACAGCCTGGCCTGGCGCTCGCACTGAGAAAAGACGAATCAAAGCATTGTGTTGTTTTTTTACGCTGGGGCCAGAGGTTCGGTGAGGGCCACTTGTCATTCTCTGTCCCCTGTGGGGGGGACAAGCTCAGTGTGGGTTTAACACACCAATGAGTCACACAGGAAGGAGCCCACGGGGCCGACAGGAAGGAGCGCTGGACGGAGGAGAAACCACACAATGGACCTCAGTGCAACTTAACAAACTTCCCTCTCTGCTTTCTCCTCCTCCTCCTCCTCCTCCGCCTTTTCCCCCCTCTTCTCCTGTCCTTTATTTCCCCTCCGTTTAAAATTCCAACATGTTTTACTGGTCTCTTTGAGAAAACGCCAGTTGATATGCATCTCTCCCCTCCCTCTTTTCCAAATGCTGTAACACTTGGCTTCGTTCAGTCAAGACCTCAGCTCTCATATGAGAAATATGTTCCTGCTGCTTAACAATCAGCATTGTGTTTAGCAATTAAATTATGCTCGGGGTTTCATAGCGGACAGAGAGAGAGGGAGGGAAAGTGAAATCAGTAGCGCTCTTAAATCATTTTCATTTCTCAATAAAAGCCAGAACAAAGACTTGCTGGTATTTTCTTTAACAACCTTTCCCTCCCTACTTTTCTATGTCTTTTTTTCTTCCTCTTTAGTCCTTCTCTCTCATTCCTTTTCCAATGTCACTCTCCACCCCCCCCCCCCCCCCCCCCCCCCCCCCCTCTCTCTCTGTGTGTTATCAACAGTTACACTGATGAAGGCCAGCTGTCCTCCACTACAGTAAGTGAGTGTTCACACACTTTCCAGAAAGCAGAGAAATCTGCAGCCAGGGAGAAAGCCATAGACGTCCACTGAATTTCACTCAGACGATTTGCACTCCATTAATTCTCCAGGCGATTAACAGGGACTTTGAACTATAGAGGCATAAAATGTGTGCAAAACCTGTGAGGCAGGTTGCATTTACTACATTTTTCTAAGGATGGTTTTTATTATTATCTTTAAACCCATTAATTATGGTAACCTGAGTCAGCATACGGTCACATCTCACCTTCACACTTAATTAAAATGCTGCAAGTTTGAAAGGAAATCTGTTCAGCAAAAGTGTGTTCTTGCCTACGACCTTAAAAGGACACGATGTCAAAATCAGTATTTCAGCAACTTGCAATTGAGTTAGAAAATAGACAACATAAAAAACGTATTTGAATGCTCTCCTAATCAATGCAAAAGATCAAGGTCTGCTGAGAAACATATTTTCATATGGTTCTCAATGGTGTGAATGTTGGTGTTATTCTGACATTAAGGAAGAGCTCTGGAAGTTGAAGCAAATACAGTAGTTGTAGTGGTACTAAAACTTCTGTGTCAATCCGTGAAGCCATAGGGCCCAACAATACTTTTTCCCATTGACTTACATTGGGAAAAAGACATCTGTAAATCAGGGGATCATTTCTTAAAAAACTCAATCAACTACCAAGTACACATTTTTATAACCCCTACAGTTCCCATATTGTTGGCGTGTTATACTGGATCCAATCTGGAGTTTCTACACACACCAAATGCTGTGTATTTTTGGCAGCATTTACCATTAACTTGGTTTTAATCCTTTCACTTGTTCAGTAATTATTCTAGATTACCAGAACATTTGTGGCGCTGATGAGCAAACATTTGCTTGTTCATCCATTCTCTGAGTTTGTACTTTGTTCCAGATAACAGTGAAACGCCTGTGAGCTCATGAGTGAAGTAAAAACCTTGTAAAATCCTCAAGGTTGAAAGCACTGAGCAGATATTGTGCTGGCGTTGAGCTGCGTTCTCCTGGCAGAGCTCCAGCTGTACCCAGAGTTTTTTTTTTAGAGGCCACTTTACAGTGCGTCTCCATTTCCCTCAGTTTATCAATGTCTCACACACACACACACACACACACACACACACACACACACACACACACACACACACACACACACACACACACACACACACACACCACACACACACACACACACACACACACACACACACACACACACACACACACACACACACACACACACACACACACACACACACACACACACACACACACACACACAAACACAGAAAATATGACGCTTTACTGTGCACACATATGAATACTCACCCTGCTGGGCGCTCCCTCTGGGATGGGGCGGAGAAAGGTAAATAAGAGAGTAGAGAAAATGGGAAAAAAGAGAGAACATTTGACGTCACTGGTGATAATAATAACAACAGTCCCCAGTCCGCCAAGGTTGCACTGAACTCCAACTTATCCTCTCTAATGAAGATACAGAGCAGCTATTGTTACTGATTTCAGCGTCCTCTTTATCTTCCCCTCCCTCTCAGACAAAGCTCTCTGTCTTCCTCCGCTGCCTCGTTCAACGCTCTCTATCCTTTCACTCATTCTTCCCCTCGTATGCAAGAACAGAAACACACACAGCTGCAGACATGCATAAGCTCTCACCCAGATGCTTAGCACGCCACTCTGAACACATTGATCTCTCTATCTCGTTCCCTTTCTATACTCATTTCTCCTTCTTCTTTTTTTCTCTCGGTTTATTCATGAGAAAGTCTCTCTTGGCTCGCTGCCTGCAACAGAGCGCAGAGATAAGATATTCTATTGGGGTGAATGAGAGTTCACTGGGAGAAAGCGTTTCTTGTGTATTCACACAAGTGCCATGCCATGAATACGTCCGTCCATATTATAACGTCAATCTGAAAAGGGAAGTTCAAATTCAGTCCAAAAGATGACTCGCTGAACAAATTATGCAAACGCCGGCAGTCACAAATGATGTATGTCTTTTGCATTTTGGTTTAAGATTATAAAATGATGTTTTTATTCTGTAGCTGCTGTCAAAGTTTATCTCAATGCAAATTCAATCTCAATGTAAATACAGAAATACAAACATTTTGTGTGGAAAAAGATTATACTTGCATGCGGGGTATCTTATGGTATCATTCTGGATGATTTCCCAGAGTCTGTTACTCCACCTCGCTTGTATTGAACTTGCTAAATCTCTTATCAACATTTTGGATAGTGCAATTGATTTTCAATGATGAAAGCTTGTGACCTGACACAACTGCAGATATGATATATGTTAGGGCTATAAGAGAGTAAAACGTCCTGGCTTGGAACCAGATTAAAATATCAGCTCATGTTTTATTTGCTCTGGTAAATGTGTCTGGTGTCCCTCCCCTTTGGAAAGAAATACAATATATACTTTATTAAATATAGGGCTTTTGAGACGATGACTGTGAAGGAGCGCTGATGAGGCATTTCCCCCCAAAAAATAATATAAAAAGAAGGCTGCTGCTGATGAGTAACTTCCTAGATTTTCAAAAAATAACCTGTCAACACTTTCTTTATATTGACCATGAATTACGTTATGTATCGCTGCTCTAATTAGTTGAAGCTCCGTCGAAATGCATTTTTATCTACGGCTGATCAACGGTCTTTGAAATCAACCATGAACTGTTAGGTTGCAGATTCGTTTTTGTGGTGTCAGGCTAAAAAGCACATTTACTGAACACATTTTAAACTGCCCTGGTCAATCCTGCAGGAAATATCATGCTGTTTCTCTTATATCAATTAAAGACAACTTCCAGTGAACTTTTAGTCTTCAAACGGCTCATGTCCTCCAGGTAATTGAAGCCTGCTGCCACTGAATGTAACCCTATGGATCAGATGTATTTCCTTTTAACATAAACAGTTTTGAATTTCTTCATTAGAAGGCTAGATCGTGTAAATGTCAAATCCTAACTCCCCGCTGCTCTGGCTCTTTCAGACCAGCATGCCTGAACAAAGTTAAAGGTCCCATGTCATGGCCATTTCTACTGATCATAATTCCATTGTTGAGGTATACTAGAATAGATTTATGCAATTTTCCAAACTCACATTGGTTTCTCATACAGCATCTCTGTATAGTATGTGTATTCACTCTCTGTCCTAAACGGCTTGTTGGAGCTCCTGCCCCCCCCTCCCTATGAGCCCAGTGGCCGTATGCGAGACAGCGAAACCCAGCCCGAAACCAGCCCGAACACACACACACACCCGCAGCCTGGCTGGGAGTTTGTGTGTGTGCTCACACACCGACTCACAGCCTCACCCCGTCCCGCCGTCTCAGGGAGGAGAAATCGGCGGAGCTGCAGCTGATCCATTTGGACCAATCCGCGGACTTAACCTAACGGCTCCGCGGACGTAACGTAACGGCTCCACGGATTGGTCCATTTGGGTATGGGCACGTCACTGTACCCAGGAAGAAAAAGAGAAATCTCCAACGAGGTGTTCTGGGGCAGCATAGACAGGTCTTTTCTGTGTTAGAGTTTTACTCGCTACAGGGTGTACTTTGAGGGGTAGTGACTCTGCAGACCGTTTACAGTACATGCCGAAAAACCTTCATAACACACAAGGGGACGGGTAATAACCAGAAAAGCATGACATGGGACCTTTAAGTCACAATCCGCCAACATCAAGGACTAAAACTCTTTTTAAATCTCAGCTAAAAACTCACCTCTTTGCACTGGCTTTTAATACTAGTTGAACATAACATTTTTACATTCGTATGTGTTTTTATATGTTTCTAGTTATTGTGCTTTTTATCACGTTTTTAATTATTGTTTTATTATTGTACTCCCATTGTGTTATTTCGTATTGTATTATTGCCTGTACAGCACTTTGGTCAACTGAGGTTGTTTGAAATGTGCTATATAAATAAGTAAAGATTGAGATTGAGATTGAAAACTCGACGGCTCTTTACCTCTGAGATGTTCGGCGTCGAGGTGGTTTCGCTCATCTTTGGAGGCGAGGTGGGCCGAGACCCCCAGGGCGCCGGTCAGTGCCAGCAGCCCTGACCCCCCCGCCCCCAGGGAGAGGCCTGAGGGGTGAGGCGTGAGGGGGATGCCGGGGGTGTGGTGAGACAGGTGCTGGAGCTGCTGCTGCTGTGGCCACAGGGAGAGGAGGGAGAGGGGAGGGGGAGATGGTGGAATACAACGGGGTGGGAGGTTAGAAGAAACAAGGTAAAGAAATCGAAGCATGAGAAAGTGCAAAGAACAGGGACGTTCACTCAATGGGACACACACTTCGCACAAAGAGGTGGTAACTTGTCTTGAACTTCATATACTGTGATTAAGAAGAGAATGATCGCTATAAGTATAGTCTCTGGTGGCTAACTCGTACCCCCTTGGTTATTTTGTTACATAACTTTTTGCATTGTTTCTTTGTTGCTCTCTCCCATGTTTTTCTAATTTTTATGCTATGACGTTTGTATTTTGTTTTTGTCTTTGCTTTGTACAGCCCTTTGAGGCATTTCTTGTGATTTGGGGCTATAATACATTTTGATTTGATTTTATTTGTTGTGTTCATTGTAGCTTAAAGTGGACCTATCATGCTATATTTGAAAAATATATTGTAGGGCCATACCTATATAAAACATGTCTGTGAAGTTTTCTTTTCAAAATACCAAACAGATCACCCATTGTAGCCATGCCTCATACTGGTCAAACCCCTCTTTTGCAGCCCTGTTAGAGAAACGCGGATTTTGGGTCCTTAGCTTGAAAAAAAATTAAAAAGAGGAGGCGGAGCTAATGCCTGATCAGAATTCTACCGGAGATAAAGTTCTGCTGTGATAAAACGCCATCCTGTTTAAACCACGTCAAGGATTATTTCTGAAACAGTATGGAGCTCAAATGCTTTTTCTCTTGCAGGTTTATCACAAGGTGAGTTCTTTTTTTATGTCCTGCTTTTTAAACACATGTGCTCTCCAGTACAGGTTAGCTCTGAGTGTTAGCGAGGCTTGCTAATGTAAACAAAGACGAGATTACGTCCAAAACACGTCAGGTATTGTTTCTGATAGCAACTTTCTGTGGGTCCGCCGCCGCTATGACGTCACAGCGGATGGAAATCTGGATCAGCTCCGTTGTAGCCCCGTTTTTAGAGATTTGGGTACGGAGGAAAATAGAGAGGGTTGTATTTTCTGACACTTGGTGAGTTCCCCGACACCCCGGGGACACATATTCATGTATAAAAGACGTACAAAAGTGCATTTTGCATGATAGGTCCCCTTTAACTAGAGGGTTATATAGCCTATATGCGTGTGTTACTTTGATGTATTGTATTCCATTTGCCTCTGTTCCAAAGCTTATTTTCTACTGATGTACCTATCAACTTCTGCATTCATATTTGTGCATTATGCTCTTTTAAGGTTCATATGAGTATTTACTGTGACATGTGTCCATGCTTTAATGTTCAAAAAGCTCTTTATTTTGATATACCTCCTCTTTTCACCCTCTGTCTGAAACCAGAGCCCAGTCTGTTGGTTAGCTGTTGGGTTGGTCGCTAGCCAATAGAAGCGCGAGTGTTGCATAATGATGTCATCATGTTACGGAGGTAAGCATATTATATACATACAATATACCTTGCCTAACTTCACTATATAACAGATTACAGGAAAGGGAAACATCCAAAGGCACAATAGGGCCTTATTAGAAAAGGAAGTGCAAAGAACAAAGGAGATGGAGAAGACGGGGGATAGAAAGAAAGTGAGAAGGCGAATGAAATGAAATCCACATGGAGAGCTCAGCAATTAGAGAGGAAAATAAGAGGAAGAAAGATATACAGATTATTGGATTAAAGGGATATAAAGATGGACACCAAGGAAATACATATAGGAAGAGGGAAATTAAATGGTCAGGGTACACAGAGAAAGCAAAGAAAGAGGAGATGGTAAGTGGCAGAAAGAAATGGGATACATTACAGAGGAATGGCAGGATGAGAAGGGAGAGCGCAGAGAGGGGACATTTGAGGGGAAGAAAATGAGCGGGAGGAACAGAGGGAAATCACGGAGGAGGCAGTGAAGGACCTTAAAGGGGACCTATCATGCAAAATGCACTTTTGTACGTCTTTTATACATGAATATGTGTCCCCGGTGTTCCAGGGAACTCACCAAGTGTCAGAAAACACAACCCTCTCTATTTTCCTCCATACCCAAATCTCTAAAAACGGGGC
This sequence comes from Trematomus bernacchii, assembly GCF_902827165.1. NCBI lineage: Eukaryota > Metazoa > Chordata > Actinopteri > Perciformes > Nototheniidae > Trematomus > Trematomus bernacchii. The sequence continues at coordinate 1,983,946 of NW_022987739.1, read as the reverse complement.
TGCAACGGATCTGATAAAAACTGATCCAGATTTGAACATTTCTCTGACGTCAAGACGGAGGAGCTCCGCCTATATGGCCAACTCTCCACCTATCAGAGGAATGAGAGGTTGCCGTGGCATGGTAACAGCATGGTAACAGCATGGTAACAGCATGGTAACACGACGCTCGTAACTCGGCCCCCTCCTTTGCAGGGGGGCGTGGTCAGCAGGGTGGAGGAGAGCAAAATAGAGCGAAATGAGGCATGGCTAAAATGCATGATCTGTTTGGTATTTTGAAAAAGAAAACGTATAAATATGCCTTATATAGGTATGGTCCTACAATATATTATTCAAATATAGCATGATAGGTCCACTTTAAATGAACAGGAAAAGATAGGGCGCGAGGGTGAATGAGCTCAGGAAGAGGGAGGGAACGTGTGCAGTGGAGAGAGAAAAGATAAGACGGAGCCAAAAACAATGAGAGAGGATAAATGAGGACAGGGAAGGAGGGACAGAAGGATAAAAGATTAAAAAAAGGAGGGATGAGAAAATCCGGAAAGAAAATGAACAGAGAAAAAAGCTGGAGAAAGAGGATGATGGGGGATAGCAAAGAGAGCAGAGGAGCAGCTACAGATAAAGAAAGGCTATTATCCTGAGGGGAGCATTATGATGTGTTTTCGTGTGTTGTTTTGTCGAAGCTGGTGTGTCTAACACACTCACACACACACACACACCTCAGAGACAGCAGTGTTTGTAGTGCAGGGAGGAACAAAAGGCTTTAAGTAGACAGTAATGTGATCAGCGCTCCGACAAGCTCTGGAAAGCCCCGTCTCTCAGGAGCATCACTGAGTGTGTGTGGTGTGTGTGTGTGTGTGTGTGTGTGTGTGTGTGTGTGTGTGTGTGTGTGTGTGGTGTGTGTGTGTGTGTGTGTGGTGTGTGTGTGGGTGTTTGTGCGTGCGTGTGTGTGTGTGTGTCTTGTGTGTGTGTGTGTGGGTTGTGTGTGTGTGTGTGTGTGTGTGTGGTTTGTGCGTGTGCGTTTCGTGTGGTGTGTGTTTGTCTGTGTGTGTGTGTGTGTTTGTGTGTGGTGTGTGTGTGTGTGTGTGTCTGTGTGTGTGTGTGTGTGCGCCTGTGTGCCTGTGATGGTGTGTGCTGTGTCTGGTTGTGTGTGTGTGTGTGTGTGTGTGTGTGTGTGTGTGTGCGTGCGTGTGCGCCTGTGTGCGTGTGTGTGTGTGTGTCTGTGTGTGTGTGTGTGTGTGTGTGTGTGTGTGTGTGTGTGTGTGTGTGTGCGTGCGTGCGTGCGTGTCTGTGTGTGTGCCTTATATGTATTGTAACTTATTAGTATTAAATGCGATTTTAGGAGTGTTGTATCAATGTAATTAAGGAATTTATTCTCTTACGTGTGTTAGTTTGTATGTTAGCGTCATTTTTACACGAAATGTCTGTTCAGAGAGAGCGTCTTAATAGCAGTGTACCCCATACTGTATTTATATAAGTAGACAGTAATGTGATCAGTATACCAATACCACAATCAGAGCTGATTGATCTGATATCATTCACCGATGTATTTCACTTTTTTTAACACATTTGAGAAAAACGCATGTGCAGAGTTTGTTGTAGTCAGAAACTACATTTGTATCATTTACATCTGCCAAGGAAGGTACACTTATTTTCTTTATGTCTGTCTTAAATTATTATTATTAAAGAAAAAAAGAATGGCCTGATTTTCGTGAAACTAGGTGGAAAGGGTGAAACATGGTCACATATATATATTAATGTGTTAGTTAAACGCTCTGAGCAATGATATGCCAAACATCATCTGTTGGTCGTCCATGAAGTTTCCACATTACAACTTAAAGCTCATGAACAAACGAAGTCGGAGAAACAATTTCAAAACCATCTGAGGAGCAAGTGAATGCACCATGTTGAGAACTTGGATTAGAAGCTGCTCCAGAGCATCTTTAATTGGAACAGTGACTCATTGCATCTTAATTTGAAACTGATAGCATCGTCCAAGAGAACAGGATGCAACACCTCTATTTTCTGATGTCACAATCTTTGAATTAGACTTCACAAAACATAAATTCAACTCTGGATGAGATGCTGATTAACATCTGATTCTAACAGATTGGTTCTCAAATAGAAAACTTCAAAATTAAAACCTCAAACAAAATAATCCTTTAAAGGCCAATTTTCATTTAGAAAAAACGACTTTGATACAAAGCTCTTTATCAGTGGCCAGTAAAATAATTGCTGCCTGACTGACTTTACAATTAACATGATCAGAACGTACCATCATACATCACATATTTAATTATTTGGTTTGTGTTGGAGAGGAGAATGGAGGTGACTCACCCCGATGATGGCGTTCAGTTCAGCCATAGTGACCTGCTTGGCCCTCTCCACTGCTTGGACCACCTGTTGCTGGTGCTACACACACACACACACAGACACACACACACACACACACACAGACACACACAAACACAAACAACGTATGAACACACACACGCACGTACACACACACACATTCAAAACCACAGAAAGAAATTGAGGATTGTATCATTATCTGTGCTGTATGAATTAACGCAGAATCTGAATATTTAGTTTTTATCCCGGAGGAACTTTTGTTTTGTGACAGATGCTACATATGATATAGTTAAAAAAAAAAAGTAGAATAAATATAAATATATAAACATTAGAATTTAAAGTAATAATATGCAGTAACAATAAAAAAATATATATATTTATATAAACATGAAAAGTAAAAATGTCCACAAAAGATCAGATTAAAAAAATGTTTATATAAAAATAACAAGTTAAAGTATATAACACTGCAGCTTAAAGTTAACATATTGTATATTAGATGCATGCCAGTATCATACAGCAGGAATCATTAAAGGAAAGGTATTAGAAACCACCAAATTCTTCTTTCACAGGTAGGTGAATACATATGAAAGTGCATTGGGAAAGCATTCACACAACGCTAAGTCACGCACACAGAAACACACGTGCTGAAAGCCACACTAGCTAAAATCTCCGTTTGTTTACACAAAATCCCAATGTAATCAGTCACACAAACGCAAATATGCTCTCTCACACACACCACACACACACACAGTGTCAATATTGAACTGACAGAGCTGTGACCTTCCTGTCTCCAGGGAGATCACTTATCAGTGCACACACACACACTCTCAGACAGTGTCTGCAGGTTTGTATGACACACACTCTCACACACAGTCAGAGAAACACACGACAATATCCGTAACTTTAATAACTGTGGTCCTCTTACTTATTTAAGCTGTATTAGGCATATATATATATATATATATATATATAAATAGATTTAAGAAGCAATTAATGGAGGCTAAGCACTAACACAGAAATGGTGATAATGTTGTTGAATGAAAATAGGGCCCAAAGGAGTGCAGTGGGAATATTTAATTTGAAGATAATGCAATATAAATGTTGGGAAAACAATGCAACAGTACTCTTGAAGCCACAGAGCCTCTTAATGAAATCCTATATAAGTGTTTCTAATCTCATAAGAGTTCTGTATTGTTTCCAGTGACTCTCATACTTGTGGGAATTTGTTTAATACATCACGTTTTGACCTTGTAAAGATTATTTGGTGCAACACATATGAGTCATATGCAGTGGACACATGTTTATCTTGAAATTCAGGAAAGCTGTTTGGATCATAACGCAGTAATGTAAACTATGTTGACAATGTTTCTGATAAATGAATTTTATTTGATAATTTAATAGATGTTTAATGTTTGATAAAGATATAATCAGTTAATTGTTGGTTTGATTTTTTGGTTGATATGCTTTTCAAACAGCCAGCTTGAAATATTAGGGAATAAATGCAAAACTACAGTCTCAGTATTCATCATATAGTTTAATCAAAACATTTTTGAATGAACTCTACTAATGCAAACATATTGCAATATATCGGTGATGTAACTGTGTTTGGACATATGTTTACACTATGTTACATGAACTTGTTAGTGCCACACAAATCAGCAAACCTGCTTTGATTATAATGCAGTAATGTAAATTGTATTCGCCATTAGTAAACTATGATGACAATGTTTCTGACACATTTCTCTATTTATTCATAAGCCAGATGCCTAATGTTTGAGAAAGATATAATTAGTTAAATGATGGTTTGATTTGATGATTGACCTGCTTTTCAAACACAGAGCAGTACTCCTTGAGGCAGATGGCAAAACTATAGCTACAAAACTCATCATAAAGTTAAATCAAAACATTTCTGAAGGAATGAAACTCTTAAACTGGCATTGTTGTTGCAGTACCAAAGACACATATTGTAACATATTGTAGTCATGTTTTCTTTTTTCTATGCTTACTTACACTTGAGCACACAAATGTAACCTTTTTGTCAATAAAAAGAGAAATTCTGAATGTATATTTGGCTATTCATGGATTTTGACTTTATGTATTCTGGAGATATTATTTATTCTAAATGTGAATATGATAGAGGCCTGAGGTGTGAATAATCGTCACTTGATTATCTAGTGTGTGTCTGCGGTAGTGACACTTACCTCTTGAGAGAGGAAAGGGATGATCTGAGCGCAGATGGCACTGAGACGCTTCACAATCTCCGCCTGCGAAGGAAACAAAGAAAAAAAGGGATACGTGATCACCATGTCGCATATTGTAAGATAGTAAATACTCAA